>NC_057415.1:16829981-17129981 GCF_019320065.1 Cervus canadensis | reverse complement strand
TACTTGTGATCCACACAGTCAAAGGTTTTAGTGTAGTTAATGAAGCAGAGTGCTCCAGTCCTATGTTGCTTCAGTCCTGTCTGACTCTTTGCAACCTTATGGACTGTAGACCACCAGGCTCCTCTGCCCATGGAATTATCCAGGCAAGAATACTGGAGTGTGTTGTCATACCCTTCTCCAAGGGATCTTCCTCACCCAGGGATCAAACCTGTGTAACGTCTATGTGTATTGCCAACAGAAGTAGCTGTTTTTCTGGAATTCTCTTGCTTTTTCTATGATCCAATGAATGTTGGCAATTTGATCACTGGTTCCTCTGCCTTTTCTAAACTCAGCCAGTATGTCGGGAAGTTCTCAGTTTACATACTGCTGAAGCCTAGCTTGAAAGATTTTGAGCATTACCTTGCTAGCATGTGGGCTTCCATGGTAGCTCAGCTGGTAAAGAATCTGCCTGCAATGCAGAAGACTGATTTGATTCCTGGGTTGGGAAGATCCCTTCGAGAACAGATAGGCTACCCACTGCAGTATTCTTGGGCTTCCCTGGTGGCTCAGATGGAAAAGAATCCACCAGCAACACAGGAGACCTAGGTTGGATCCTTGGATTAGGAAGATCTCCTGGAGAAGGAATGGTTACTACTCTAGTATGTGGCCTGGAGAAGTTAACCAGAAATTTAGGTTAACGATCCTTTTATGCAACCAATCTAGAGAAGAGCATGGCTACCCACTTCAGTATTCTTCTCTGGAGAATCCCATGGACAGAGGATACTGGCAGGCTACAGTGCACGGGGGTTGCAAAGAGTTGGGACAACTGAGTGACTTTCACTTTGCTAGCATGCGAAATGAGCATAATTGTACGGTAGTTTGAACATTCTTTGGCATTGTGTTTCTTTGGGATTGGAAAGAAAACTGACTTTTACCAGTCTTATGCCACTGCTGAGCTTTCCAAATTTGATGACATGCTGAATGCAGCACTTTAACAGCATACTTATAGGATTTGAAATAGCTCAGTTGGAATTCCAGCATCTCCACTAGTTTTGTTCATAGTAATGTTTCCTAAGGACCCCTTGACTTCACATTCCAGGATGTCTGGCTCAAGGGGCCCACCTTTGCATGAAATGTTTCCTTGGTATCTTCAATTTTCTTGGAGAGCTCTAGCTTTCCTATTCTATTGTTTTCCTCTATTTCTTTGCATTGTTCACCTAAGAAGGCTTTCTTATCTCTCCTTACTGTTCTCTAGAACTCTGCATTAAGTTGGGTATATCTTTCCCTTTCTTCTCTGCCTTTGGTTTCTCTTCTGAGGGAAAACAGCACTATGTTATTTGAAAGTGAATACTCTCTTTTTTTTCCATTGTTTCCTCATCTATCTGCCATGAAGTCATGGGACTGGATGCCATGATCTTACTTTTCTGAATGTTGAGTTTTAAGCCAACTTTTTCACTCTTTCACCTTCATCAAGAGGCTCTTTAGTTCTTTTTAGCTTCTAACAGAGTTTTGCCAAGAGAACGCACTGGTCACAGCAAACACCCTCATCCAACAACATAAGACAAGACTCTACACAAGGACATCACCAGATGGTCAATACTAAAATCAGACTGATTACATTCTTTGCAGCCGAAGATGGAAAAGCTCTACACAGTCAGCAAAAATAAGACCAGGACTGACTATGACTCAGATCATAAACTCCTATTGCCAAATTCAGACTTAAGTTGAAAAAAGTAAGGAAAACCACTAGACGATTCAGGTATGCCCTAAATCAAATCCCTTATGATTATACAGTGGAAGTGACAAATAGACTCAAGAGATTAGATCTGATAGACAGAGTCCTTGAAGAACTATGGACAGAGGTTCATGACACTGTACAGGAGGGAGTGATCAAGACCATCTGCAAGAAAAAGAAATGCAAAAAGGCAAAATGGTTGTCTGAGGAGTCCTTACAAATAGCCGAGAAAAGAAGAGAAGTGAAAGGCAAAGGAGAAAAGGAAAGATATACTCATTTGAATGCAGAGGTCCAAAGAAAAGCAAGAAGAGATAAGAAAGCCTTCCTCAGTGATCAGTGCAAAGAAACAGAGGAAAATAATAGAATGGGAATAATGGAAACAGTGAGAGAGTTTATTTTCTTGGGCTCAAAATTCACTGCAGATGGTGACCTCAGTCATGAAATTAAAAGATGCTTGCTCCTTGCAAGAAAAGCTATGACCAACCTAGACAGCATATTAAAAAGCAGAGACATTACTTTGCAAAAAAGATCCGTCTAGTTAAAGCTATGGTTTTTCCAGTAGTTATGTATGGATGTGAGAACTGGACTACAAAGAAAGCTAAGTGCCAAAGAATTGATGCTTTTGAACTGCGGTGAAGGAGAAGACTCTTGAGAGTCTCTTGGACAGCAAGGTGATCCAACCAGTCCATCCTAAAGGAAATCAGTCCTGAATATTCATTGGAAGGATCGATCCCGAAGCTGAAACTCCAATACTTCAGCCACCTGATGCAAAGAACTGATTCATTTGAAAAGACCCTGATGTTGGGAAAGACTGAAGGCAGGAGGAGAAGGGGACGACAGAGGATGAGATGGTTGGATGGTATCACCGACTCAATGGACATGAGTTTGAGTAAGCTCCGGGAGTTGGTGATGGACAAGGAAGCCTGGCGTGCTGCAGTCCATGGGGTCACAAAGAGTCAGACATGACTGAGCAACTGAACTGAGCTGACTCTCTTTTGTATTTACTATCATAGTTTGATTTCTAAAAATTAAATAGATAAAGCTAATGAAAAAAGAAAAGAGGTGATCTGCATATACATAAGTTCCTTCCAAGTGAATACTAAACAACGTCACAGCAAACTATGAATGAAAATTGATAAAGAGAACTAAGTAATCACACTAAAGGACAGACATGCAGAACTCCAGAAAGAAGATGTGGCTGAGAAAGGGAAAACTGGGGAGTTATTGGTTAAAGGGTACAAAGTTTCTCTTCGGTACAGTGAAATCATTTTATAGATTGATGATTGTATAATACTATGAACTAAACTATATACTTTAAAAGGGTTCAAATGGCAACTTTTATATTATATATATATTGCCAGGAGAAAAAAAAAAGATACCACATTGAAAATCACAGTAATCCAACTCTATGCCCCAACCAGTAATGCCGAAGAAGCTCAAGTTGAACTCTATGAAGATCTACAAGACCTTCTAGACCTTCTAGAATGAACACCCAAAAAAGATGTCCTTTTCATCATAGGGGACTGGAATGCAAAAGGAGGAAGTCAAGAGGTACCTGGAGTAACAAGTAAATTTGGCCTTGGAATACAAAATGAAGCAGGGCAAAGGCTAACAGAGTTTTGCCAAGAAAACGCACCGGTTCTCAACATCCTTTTTCAACGACACAAGAGTAGACTACACACGGACATCATCAGATGGTCAATACCGAAATCAGATTGATTATATTATTTGCAGCCAAAGATGGAGAAGCTCTATACAGTCAGCAAGAACAAGACCAGGAGTTGACTATAGATCAGATCATGAATTCCTTATTGAAAAAGTCAGACTTAAATTGAAGAAAGTAGGGAAAACCACTAGACCATTCAGGTATGACCTAAATCAAATCCCCTACAATTATACAGTGGAAGTGACAAATAGATTCAAGGGATTAGATCTGATAGACGGAAGGCCTGAAAGCTATGGATGGAGGTTCATGACATTGTACAGAAGGCACTGATCAAGTCCATACCCAAGAAAGAGAAACGCAAAAAGGCAAAATGGTTGTCTGAGGAGGCCTTATAAGTAGCTGAGAAAAGAAGAGGAGCTAAAGACAAAGGAGAAAAGCAAAGATATATCCATCTAAATGCAGAGTTCCAAAGAATAGCAAGGAGAGATAAGAAAGTCTTCTTCAGTGATCAATGCAAAGAAATAGAGGAAAATAATAGAATGGGAAAGACTAGAGATCTCTTCAAGAAAATTAGAGATACCAAGGAAACATTTCATGCAAACATGGGCACAATAAAAGACCTAACAGAAATGATATGGACCTAACAGAAGCAGAAGATATTAAGAAGAGGTGGCAAGAATACAGAGAAGAACTATATAAAAAATATCTTCATGACCCAGAAAATCACAATGGTGTGATCACTCACCTTGAGCCAGATATCCTGGAAAGAGAAATCAAGTGGGCGTCAGGAAGCATCACTACCAACAAAGCTAGAGGAGGTGATGGAATTCCAGTTGAGCTATTTCAAATCCTAAAAGATGATGCTGTGAAAGCACTGCACTCAATATATTAGCAAATTTGGAAACTCAGCAGTGGCCACAGGACTGGAAAAAGTCAGTTTTCATTCCAATCCCAAAGAAGGCAATGCCAAAGAATGCTCAAACTACCGCACAATTGCATTCATCTCACATGCTAGCAAAGTAATGCTCAAAATTCTCCAAGCCAGGCTTCAACAGTACATGAACAGTGAACTTCCAAATGTTCAAGCTGGATTTAGAAAAGACAGAGGAACCAGAAATCAAAGTGCCAACCTCCGCTGGATCATTGAAAAAGTAAGAGAGTTCCAGAAAAACATCTACTTTGGCCTTATTAATTACACCAAAGCCTTTGACTGTGCAGATCACAACAAACTTTGGAAAATCCTTCAAGAGATGGGGAATACCAGACCACCTTACCTGCCTCCTGAGAAATCGGTGCAGGTCACAAAGCAACAGTTAGAACCCGACAGGGAACAGCAGACTGTTTCAAAATTGGGAAAGGAGTACATCAAGGCTGTGTATTGTCACCCTGCTTATTTAACTTATATTCAGAGTACATCATGCAAAATGCCGGGTTCAATGAAGCACAAGCAGGAATCAAGATTGCTGGGAGAAATATCAATAACCTCAGATACACAGATGACACCACCCTTATGGCAGAAAGCGAGGCACAACTAAAGAGCCTCTTGATGAAAGTGAAAGAGGACAGTGAAAAAGCTGGCTGAAAACTCTACATTCAAAAAACTAAGATCATGGTATCCAGTCTGATCATTTCATGGCAAGCAGATGGGGAAACAATGGAAACAATGAGAGATTTTATTTTTTTGGGCTCCAAAATCACTGCAGATGGTAACTGAATTTACCATGAAATTAATTACCATGAAATTAAAAGATGCTTACTCCTTGGAAGAAAAACTATGACCAACCTAGATAGCATATTAAAAAGCAGAGACATTACTTTGCCAACCAAGGTCCATCCAGTCAAAGCTATGGTTTTTCCAGTAGTCATGTATGGATGTGAGAGTTGGATTATAAAGAAAACTGAGTGCCGAAGAACTGATACTTTTGCACTGCGGTGGGGAGAAAACTCTTGAAAGTCCCTTGAACTGCAAGGGGATCCAACCAGTGAATCCTAAAGGAAATCAGTGCTTAATATTCAGTGGAAGGACTGATGGTGAAGCTGAAGCTCCAATACTTTGGCCACTTGATGTGAAGAACTGACTCCTTGGAAAAGACCCTGATATTGGGAAGACTGAAGGCAGGAGGAGAAGGGGATGACAGAGGATGAGACAATTGTATGGCATCACCGACTCGATGAACACTGAGTATGAGCAAGCTGTGGCAGTTGGCGATGTACAGGGAAGCCTAGAGTGCTACAGTCCATGGGGTCACAAAGGGTCAGACATGACTGAGTGACTGAACTTAAAAAAAGAAAACCTGCATATTCTCATTCGTAATAGTAATTTATTTTGAACAAAATACCATCGGTCCATTGCAATTAATGATGTTATTTTGAATGAACTGGGGTTATAGGTTTTATGGTTTTGTAGTTTATTATTTGTATATTTGCCTTAGTATCATATATTTTTTGCCCAAAACTAGGTGTTCACAAGAAGCCTTTTTTCTTTCAAAG
The DNA here is from genome assembly GCF_019320065.1 of Cervus canadensis. Taxonomy (NCBI): domain Eukaryota; kingdom Metazoa; phylum Chordata; class Mammalia; order Artiodactyla; family Cervidae; genus Cervus; species Cervus canadensis. The sequence continues at coordinate 17,124,111 of NC_057415.1, read as the reverse complement.
CAAATCTACCCAAAGACTTCAGTTTAAAAGTCAATGATCTAGTCTGAAAGAGACACGTGCACCCCAATGTTCATCGCAGCACTGTTTATAATAGCCAGGACATGGAAGCAACCTAGATGCCCATCAGCAGATGAATGGATAAGGAAGCTGTGGTACATATACACCATGGAATATTACTCAGCCGTCAAAAAGAATTCATTTGAATCAGTCCTAATGAGATGGATGAAACTGGAGCCCATTATACAGAGTGAAGTAAGCCAGAAAGATAAAGAACATTACAGCATACTAACACATATATATGGAATTTAGAAAGATGGTAACGATAACCCTATATGCAAAACGGAAAAAGAGACACAGAAATACAGAACAGACTTTTGAACTCTGTGGGAGAAGGTGAGGGTGGGATGTTTCAAAAGAACAGCATGTATACTATCTATGGTGAAACAGATCACCAGCCCAGGTGGGATGCATGAGACAAGTGCTCGGGCCTGGTGCACTGGGAAGACCCAGAGGAATCGGGTGGAGAGGGAGGTGGGAGGGGAGATCGGGATGAGGAATAAGTGTAAATCTATGGCTGATTCATATCAATGTATGACAAAACCCACTGAAATGTTGTGAAGTAATTAGCCTCCAACTAATAAAAAAATTAAAAAAAAAAAAAAACTGAAAAAAAAAAAAAAAAGTCAATGATCTATGATTCTATGAAGATGGCAAAGTAGGAAGAACCAGGAATCTACTCCCCAGTTAGGCAGCAACTGCAGTGGCAGAATCTGTCTAATATAACTTTTTTAGAACTCAGGAGACTGCTGAAAGCTTGCAACTTCACAGAGAATGCTTAAATGTAAATACAGTAAATTCGGGGCAAGTTCAGCTCTTAGTAGAGTAGTAACTACCCATGCCTACTCCAAAAACACGGCAGGGCACTGTGCACATATTCTGGGAGCAGTTTGCATACAGCTTAGGGGAGCAAGGATGGGCAAAAAGGACTGTCCCCTAAATACTGGGTATATGTGCTTCAACTGCTGATTGCTGCTTCTGGTCACAGAGATGGAGACAAAGAGGTGGGGAGTTTTTGTTTCAAGCCCCTACCCTCTGACTGAGATAAATTTAAGGATATTAAAAGAGCTGCTGCTTTTTGTTTCCCACCTTCATTTTTATCTTACCTTTTTAGGCTTCAGACATTAAAGACTAGGACATGCAAAAATCCAACTAAATATATGGGGAAAATCAGAAAATGATGTACATACTGAAGGAAAAGCTCAGAAAAGACATAATTAGTGCTCACTTTGGTGGCACAAATGCTAAATTGGAACAATACAGAGAAGACTAGTAATCCCCCTGCACAAGGATGACATACAGATTCATGAGGCATTCTGTTTTTTAATGATATGGTTCAATAAAGTATAAGGCACAAATAACAAAAAAAAGTTAAAACAATAACAAAAAAGTACAAATATTGGGGAAGGCGGGGAGAATCTGATTTCTAGAGTTACTACAGTATTAAATTAAAATGTCTAGTGTTCAATAAATATTACAAAGCATACAAAAAAAAAAAAATATGGCACACTCAAAGGAAAAAAAAATATTCAAATGAACCTGTCCCTAAAAAAGACTTACTGGCAGATATATCAGACAAAGACTTTAAAATAGAAGTCTTAAAGGTACTCAAAGAAATACAGGAAGATCTGTAGAAAGTTAAGAAAATGATGTGTAAAAAGAAACCAAAAGAATTTCAGGAGCTGAAAAGTATAATAAATAAAATGAAAAATTCACTAGAGGAATTCAAATGCAGATTTAAGAGTAGAGAAGCATGCATCAGTGAACTTGAAGAGAAGATAATGGCTATGCAGACTGAGGAACAGGAAGTAAAACACTGAAGAAACTCGAACACAGCCTAAGGGACCAGCGAGGACACAACCATAAGGACCAATGTATGCATCACAGAAGTACCAGTAGGAAAAGCAAGAGGAAAAGGGAAAGAGAGACTACTTGAAGAAATAACGGTGAAAAATGTCCCTATTTGATGAGTGACATGAATTCAAAAAGCTCACCTAATTCTACCAAGAGTTTAGAGAAGAGCTAACATATATCCTGCTTAAACCCTTCTAGAAAATTGCAGAGGAAGGAAAATTCCCAACCCATTCTACAAGGCTACCATCACCCTAGTACCAAAACCAGACAAAGACACCACAAGAAAATTATAGGCCAATATTTCTGATGAACATAGATGCAAAAACCCTCGACAAAAGTCTAGTAAACAGAATCCAACAAGACATTAAAAGATTATACAGCATGATCAAGAGGGCTTTATCCTGAGTATGCAAAAATTCATCAATATACATAATAGATCAATCAATGTGATACACCATATTAACAAACTGAAAGATAAAAACCATATGATTACATCAATAGATGCAAAGAAATTTTTGAAAAAATGAAACACCCATTTATGATAAAAATTCTACAGAAAATAGGCACAGAAGGACATACTTCAACATCATAAAGGCCATATGCGCCAAACCCACAGCAAACATTTTTCTGAAAGGTGAAAAACTGAAAGCATTTCCTCTAAGATCAGGAACAGGGGTGCCCACTCTCGCCACTACTATTCAACATAGTTTTGGAAGTCCTAGTCACAGCAATCAGGAAAGAAAAAGAAATTAAAGGAGTCCAGATTGGAAAAGAACAAGTAAAACTTTCACTGTTTGCAGATGATATGACACTATACATAGAAAACTCTAAGGATGCCACCAGAAATTACTAGTTGCTGATCAGCTGCTCAGTCATGTCCAACTCTGAGACCCCACGAACTGCAGCTCACCAGGGTTCCCTGTCCTTTACCATCTCCCAGAGTTTGCTCAAATTCATGTTCATGGAGTTGATGATGCTTCTAACCATATCATCCTGTCACCCCCCTCTCCTCCTGCCCTCAATCTTTCCCAGCATCAGGGTCTTTTCCAATGAGTTGGCTCTTTACATCAGGTGGCCAAAGTATTGAAGCTTGAGCTTCAGCATCAGGCCTTCCAGTGAATATTCAGAGTTGATTTCCTTTAGGATTGACTGGTTTGATCTCCTTGCAGTCCAAGGGACTCTCAAGTCTTCCTTCTCCAGCACTACAGTTTGAAGACATCGATTCTTCAGTGCTCAGTCTTCTTTAAGATCAATGCTCACATCCATATATGACTACTGGAAAAATCACAGCTTTGACTGTGCAAACCTTTGTAGGCAAACAGCTGTCTCTGCTTTTTAATATGCTGTCTAGATCTGTCATATCTTTTCTTCCAAGGAGCAAGTATCTTTTCTATCTTTTTTTTTGCAAGTGTCTTTTAATATCATAGCTGCAGTCACCATCCACAGTGATTGTGGAGCCCAAGAAAATAAAGTCTGTCACTGTTTCCACTTTTTTCCCTTCTATTGGAATGGAGTGATGGGACCACATGCCGTGATCTTAGTTTTTTTAATGTTGAGTTTTATGCCAGCTTTTTCATTTTCATCAAGAGGCTCTGTAGTTTCTCTTTTTTTTTTAAGGGTGGTATCATCTGCATATCTGAGGTTATTGATATTTCTCCCAGCAATCTTGATTCCAGCTTCTGCTTCATCCAGCCTACATTTTGCATGATGTACTCTGCATAGAAATTAAATAAGCAGGATGACAGTACACAGCCTTGACAGATTCACTTCCCAAGTTTGAACCAGTCTGTTGTTCCATGTCCCATTCTAACTATTGCTTCTTGACCTACATACAGGCTTCTCAGGAGGCAGGTAAAGTGGTCAAGTATTCCCACCTCTTTAAGAATTTTCTAGTTTCTTGTGATCCACACAGTGAAAGGCTTTAGTGTAGTCAATGAAGCAGAGATAGATGTTTTTCTGGAATTCTCTTGCTTTCTCTATGATCCAATGAATGTTGGCAATTTGATTTCTGGCTCCTCTGCCTTTTCTAAATCCAGCTTGAACATCTGGACATTCTCGGTTCATGTACAATGGAAGCCTAGCTTGAAGGATTTTGAGCATTACCTTGCTAGCATGTGAAATGAATGCAACTGTGCAGTAGTCTGAACATTCTTTGAATTGCCCTTCTCTGGGATTAGAATGAAAACTGACCTTCTCCTGTCCTGTGACCACTGCTGAGTTTTCCATATTGGCTGGCATATTGAGTGCAGTACTTTCACAGACTCATCTTTCAGGATTTTAAATAGCTCAACTGGAATTACTAGAGCTCGTAGTAAAAGCACAGAATGTAAAATTAATACACACAGAAATTCCTAGCATCCCTATAAACTAACAATGAAAAATTAGAAAGACAAATTAAGGAAACAATCCCATTTACCATAGCAACAAAAAGTATAAAATACCCAGAAATCAGTCTACCTGAACAGACAAGAGATCAGTATGCAGAAAATTATAAAACACTGATGAAAGAAATCAAAGACGACACAAATAGATGGCGAGATACACCATATTCTTGGACTGGAAGAATGAATATTGTGAAAATGACTATACTACCCAAAGCAATCTACAGATTCAATGCAATCCCCATCAAACTACCAACAGAATAGAACAAAAAATTATTTTCCACAGAACTAGAGCAAAAAATTTCACAATTTGTGTGGAAACGCAAAAAGCCTCAAAGAGCCAAAGAAATCTTGAGAAAGTAAAATGGAGCTGCAGTAATCAATCCTGCTGACTTCAGATTATATTACAAAGCAACATTCATCAAGACAGTCTAGTACTGGCACAAAAATAGAAAGACAGACCAATGGAACAAGACAGAAAGTCCAGAGATACACCCAAGCACCTATGGGCACCTTATCTCTGACAAAGGAGGCGAGAATATACAATGGAGAACAGACAACCTCTTCAATAACTAGTGCCAGGAAAACTGGACAGCTACATGTAGAAGAATGAAACTACAACACTTCTTAAGACCATACACAAAAACAAACTCAAAATGGATTAAAGAATTAAATGTAAGGCCAGAAATTATAAGCTTTTCAAAGAAAACATAGGTAATATACTCTTTGACATAAATCACAGCAAGATCCTCTTCAACTCACCTCCTAGAATAATGTAAATAAAAACAAAAATAAACAAATGGGATCTAATTAAAAGCTTTTGCACAGCAAAGGAAACAATAAACAAGATTAAAAGACAACTCTCAGAATATGAGAAAATAATTGCAAACAACTGACAGGATTAATACCAAAAAGCATATAAGCAGCTCATACAGCTCAGTATCAGAAAAACAAACAACCCAATCAAAAAACAGGGAGAAGACCTAAACAAACTTTTTGAAAGAAGACATACAGATGACCAATAAACATGTGAAAAGATGCTCAACATCACTAATTGTTAGAGAACTGCAAATCAAAACTACAGTGAGGTATCACCTCACACCTGTCAGAACGGCCATCATCAAAAAATCTACAAGCAATAAATGCTAGAGAGGGTGTGGAGTAAAGGGAACCCTCTTACACAGTTGGTGGGAATGTAAACTGACACAGCCACTATGGATAACAGTATGGAGAGTCTTTAAAAACTAGGAGTAAAACTATCATGACCCAGCAATCTTACTACTGGGTATATACCTTGAGAAAATCATAACTGAAAAAGACATGCACCCCAATGTTCACAGCAGCACTGTTTACAATAGCTAGGACATGGAAGCAACCTAGATGTCCATTAGCAGATGAATGGATAAAGAAGATGTGGTACATATATACAATGAAACATTACTCAAGTATAAAGGGAACAAATTTGAGTCAGTTCTTGTGAGGTGGATAAACCTAGAACCTGTTATACAGAGTGAAGTAAGTCATAAAGAGAAAAACAACCAAAATCACAGAAGACTAACCAAACTGATCGCATAGATCACAACCTTGTCTAACTCAGTGAAACTATGAGCCATGCTATGTAGGGCCCAAGATGGACAAGCCATGGTGAAGAGTTCTGACAAAACGTGGTCCACTGGAGAAGAGAATGGCAGACCACTTCAGCATTCTTGCCTTAAGAACCTCATGAACAGTGTGAAAAGGCAAAAAGATATAACACTGAAAGATGAACTCCCCAGGTCAAGAGGTGCCCAATACACTAAGAGAGAACAGAGAAATAGCTCCAGAAGACATAAAAAAGCTGAGCCAAATCTGAAACAATGCTCAACTGTGGATGTGTCTGGTGGTGGAAGTATAGTTCAATGCTGTCAAGAACAACATCGCATAGGAACCTGGAATGTTAGGTTAATGAATCAAGGTAAATTGGAAGTGGTCAAACAGGAGGAGGTGGCAAGAGTGAACATCAACAATTTAGGAATCAGTGAACTAAATGGACAGCAATGGCCAAATTCAATTCAGATGACCACGATATCTACTACTGTGGGCAAGAATACCTTGGAAGAAATAGAGTAGCCCTCATAGTCAACAAAAGAGTCTGAAATGCAGTACTCAGGTGCAATCTCAAAAATGACAGAATGATCTCTGTTCATTTCCAAGGCAAACCATTCAATAGAGCAATAATCCAAGTCTATGCCCCAATCACTAATGCTGAAGAAGCTGAAGTTGAACAGTTCTATGAAGACCAGCAAGACCTTCTAGAACTAACACCAAAAAAAGATGTCTTTTTCATCATAGGGAACTGGAATGCAAAAGGAGGAAGTCAAGAGATACCTGGAGTAACAGGCAAGTGTGGCCTTGGAGAACAAAATGAAGCAGGGCAAAGGCTAACAGGGTTATGCCAAGAGAACACACTAGTCATAGCAAACACCCTGTTCCAACAACACAAGAGTACACTCTAAACATGGACATCACCAGATGGTCAGTCAGTACTGAAATCAAATTGATAATATTCTTTGCAGCCAAAGATGGAGAAGCTCTATACAGTCAGCAAAAACAAGACGGGGAGTTGACTGTGGCTCAGATCATGAACTCCTTATTGCAAAATCCAGACTTAAATTGAAAAGTAGAGAAAACCACTAGGCCATTGAAGTATGACCTAAATCAAGTGAAGTGAATTCGCTCAGTTGTGTCTAACTCTTTGCGACCCCATGGACTGTAGCCTACCAGGCTCCTCAATCCATGGAATTTTTCAGGCAAGAGTACTGGAGTGGGTTGCCATTTCTTTCTCCAGGGTATCTTCCTTACCCAGGGATCGAACCTGGGTCTCCCGCATTGCAGGCAGACACTTTACCGTCTGAGCCACCAGGGAAGCAAATCCCTTACGATTACAGAGTGGAAGTGACAAATAGATTCAAGGGATTAGATCTAATAGATAGAGTGCCTGAAAAACTATAGATGGAGGTTCATAATACTGTACAGGAGGCGATGATCAAAACCATTCCCAAGAAAAAGAAATGCAAAAAGGCAAAATGGTTGTCTGAGGAGCTTTTACAAATAGCTGAGAGAAGAGAAGCTAAAGGCAAAGGAGAAAAGCAAAGATATATCCATCTAAATGCAGAGTTCCAAATAGCAAGGAGAGATAAGAAAGCCTTCCTCAGTGATCAATGCAAAGAAACAGACGAAAACAATAGAATGGGAAAGACTAGAGATCTCTTCAAGAAAATTAGAGATACCAAGGGAACATTTCATGCAAACATGGGCTCAATAAAGGACAGAAATGGTATGGACCTAACAGAAGCAGAAGAAATTAAGAAAAGGTGGCAAGAATACACAGAAGAACTGTACAAAAAAGATCTTCATGACCCAGATAATCATGATGGTATGATCAGTCACCTAGAGCCATATATCTTGGAGTGTGAAGTCAAGTCAACCTTAGGAAGCATCACTATGAACAAAGCTAGTGGAGGTGATGGAATTTCAGTTGAGTTATTTCAAATCCCAAAAGACGATGCTGTGAAATGCTGAACTCAATGTGCCAGCAAATATGGAAAACTCAGCAGTGGCCACAGGACAGGAAAAGGTCAGTTTTCATTCCAATCCCAAAGAAGGGCAATTCAAAGAATGTTCAAACTACCACACAATTGCACTTATTTCACACACTAGCCAGGAAATGCTCAAAATTCTTCAAGCCAGGCTTCAAGAATAAGTGAACCGAGAACTTCCAAATGTTCAAGCTGGATTTAGAAAAGGCAGAGGAACCAGAGATCAAACTGGCAACATCTATTGGATCATAGACAAAGCAAGAAAATTACAGAAAAACATCTATTTCTGCTTGATTGGCTACACTAAAGCCTTTGACTGTGTGGATCACAAGAGATGAGAACACCAGACCACCTTACCTGCCTCCTGAGAAACCAGTACAGGTCAAGAAGCAACAGTTAAAACCAGACATCGCACAACAGACTGTTGTTTGAAAACAACAATCTTCAACATTGGGAAAGGAGTATGTCAAGGCTGTATATTGTCACCCTGCTTATTTAACCTATATGCAGAGTATATCATGCAAAATGCCAGGTGGGATGAAGCACAAGCTGGAATCAAGACTGCCAGGAGAAATATCAATAACCTCAGATATGTAGAGGGCACCACCCTTAAAGCAGAAAGGGAAGAGGAACTGAAGAGCCTCGTGATGAAGGTGAAAGAGAAGAGTGAAAAATCTGGCTTAAAACTCAACATTCAGAAAATGAAGATCCTGGCATCTGGTCCCATCACTTCTTGGCAAATAAGATAGGATAGAGAAACAGCGGAAACCGTGACAGACTTTATTTTCTTGGGCTCCAAAATCACTGTGCACAGTGACTGTAGCCATGTAATTAAAAGACACTTGCTCCTTGGAAGAAAAGCTTTGACAAACCTTGACAGCATATTAAAAGACAAAGACATTACTTTGCTTACAAAGGTCCATATAGCCAAAGCTATGTTTTTTCCAGGAGTCATGTATGGATGTGAGAGCTGGACAATAAAAAAGGCTGAGCGCTGAAGAACTGACGTCTTTGAATTGTGGTGCTGGAGAAGACTCTTGAGACTCCTTTGGACTGTAAGGAGATCAAACCAGTCGATCCTAAAGGAAATCAACCCTTAATATTCATTGGAGGGACTGATGTTGAGGCTGAAGCTCCAATACTTTAGCCACCTGATGAGAAGGCTGACTCATTAGAAAATACCGTGATGCTGGGAAAGACTGAAGGCAGGAGAAGGGGACGACACAGGACGAGATGATTGGATGGCATCACTGACTCAGTGGACATGAGTATGAACCAACTCCAGGAGTTGGTGAAGGACAGGAAAGCCTGGCGTGCTGCAGTCCATGCCGTCGCAAGGAGTCGGACAGGACTGAGCGACTGAAGAACAACTAGATACTGCTCATCATCAGTAAAGGGAAGATTACTAAGGAGATAACCAAGACTTTCACCCTGATTGTTACTAGTAAGAGAAAGAGAATATTTTAAAATGAAATGACCGCGGTTTAATCAATTAATATATAGTAATATGTTTACAACGGAGCCCATGCGTGGGCTTATCACTTGCACCCCTGTTGTTACAGACAGATGAGTTCCAGCCCACGTAAAGTGCTCCGGAAAAGTTTGTGGGGAGGTCCGGGGCGCCTCTAGTAAAGAGATCGTCACCCGCCTCACCAGATCTGAGGAATACCACGTACCGAACTTGAGAGTCGTCATCCCCGGGCGCCTGTGTCTCTATGCACGCCCGCCTCAAGGCAGTGATCTCGGCTTCCAAGGCGCGGGCCTTTGCCCGCTGGGAATCCATGGAGCTGTGCTGACTTGAAGCTGCCTGACTTGGGCGCGCCAGGTCTGGCTCTTGAAGCCTCGCGCGCTCCTGGAGCGAACCATTCCGGAACTCGGCGGGGGAGGCAAGGGAACGACGCGCAATTCCCGCGCCTACAACTCGGTCACGCAAGTGTCTCCGGCTCGTTGCCAACCCTGCGCAGTTTTCCACAGCTGTTCTCCAGCAGTCCTTACGCTTCAAGAGAGCTGAAATCCCTCTCGAAGCCCAAGGGCGCAGCTACCCACCCCGACCTGGTGGAGGCTTGGAGCCCCAGTCACGGAAGAGGCGGTTCCGCGAGCACTTGAAGAGGGAGCCTCTTTGTATTTCTTCCCCTTCCTCATTTCCGCCGACCTTATCCAGGAGATGAGGTGATAACCCTCTTCTGTATGAATTAGGGAATTTTAGTTTGGGATCTTTTGCGGACTTAGAGGCAGGGGACGGGGTCATCGCGATTGCCCGGAAGACGAAACGAAATAAAGAACACTGGGAAACTGAGCGTAGTATTGGAACCTGAGGAGGCTGGGTTGGAAGTCCAGTAGGAAGAAAGAGATAGGGTACTTGTTGGGACACGTGACTAGAATTTAGACCTGCAAGCCGCGCTGGATGTAGAAAAAGAAGTGGTGAGCCCGGGGCTTGGGGCCTGGGATGGGAAGGGGCTAATTGGCCTACTTTCACCGTGCTCGTGTTCAAGTCTTCTCAGAGAAAGAAGGATGGGGTGGGTAGGTTTGGGACAGAGGAAGCTACCCGGAAGATATAGGCCGTGGCTCACGCCTAGATCTCGACCCATGCTCTGGCATTTTGGCGTTTGTTTTGGGGTTCCGTGTGTGCGGAGTCTGTCAGCTGCTGGGGAAGGGCTTGTTGGGAGCTGAGCACTAAGCGAGAGAGGCATTATAGGCCTTAAATCCCAGTATCTCTGGAAGAGTTTTCCTGAGTCCCTTCTAATCCAACAACCTCCCTAGTACAGCGTTAAGAATTACGGATTCTGAAATTAGATTTGAGTTAGCTTCACCGCTAATTCTCTGAATGGCATTGGGAAAATGACTTCACCTCTCCTGCTAATCTGAAAAAAGGTGCCTGCAAACTACTTCGTGCAACGCTGGCTCATAGTGTTAAAAAGAAAAAAAATCTGTATTAGCTTTGATATCCGTTGTTCTTTTTGGGCCTGAAAACCACTTTGTATGTATTTCTGTTGTAATGTAGTATTGCAGTTGTAGCCTTTGTTTACTTCTCATTTGACTATAAGAAGCTTGAAGATGGAGAGCGTAAAGAATCTGCCTGCAGTCTGGGAGACCTGGGTTCCATCCCTCGGTTGGGAAGATCCTGTAGAGGTTAATATGTCCCATCCCATTTCTGTCGGTTTATTAAAGTGAATGAATAAAGGAGAAACACCTAATAGTATGGATTAGTAAACTCAAGAGGAGTAGAGTGTAATATTGTGGTCATTTAGAGGGATGTCCATCTGCACCCGTGTCTGTGTGTAGAGGTACTGTTCCAAAATGCATTCATGAAGAACAAGGATGTAGTGTGTGAACAGTCTTCAGGAATAAAGTTGGGAACAATACAATAGGAAGGGAAGCACAAATCCAGGCAACCAGTTGGCATAGAAGGTTCAGGAAAAGGAGTTTAGGGTTTTTTGGTTTGTTGGTTGGTTTGAGTTTTATTTTGTTGTTGTTGTTTGTTTGTTTTAGATTTAAGGGAAAGAACTCTAGGTAGAAATTTTTTTCCAGGAGAACACCCTGAGTGTTTGTCCAGCCTTGATGAAAGCCAACAGAGAAATGAAACGCCTTTTTGTGGGTGGTCTTGGGCAGAATATTTCTGAGGCAGACCTGCAGAATCAGTTCAGCAGATTTGGAGAAGTTTCTGGTGTGGAGATCATCACTCGGAAAGATGATCAAGGTAAATTGAGAGTTCTTCATAGGCAATTAAAGCAAATATAACTCAAGTCAAATATCACAAAATAAAGGAACCCCCAAAGATGAATGTTAGCCCTGAACACTGAAAGTGATGTTATTTCATTGTGATAGTATAGTACTAACCCCATCCCAGCACATATGCCCTGGAGGTATTATGTATGAAATCAAAAACTTCTAAATTCCCAAACATCCCCCCCTCCCCAACCTTTTTTGGTGGGGAGGGAGCATGTAGCTTGCAGGATCTTAGTTCCCTGACCAGGGATTGAATCTGCCCTCTGCAGTGAAAGCCCAAAGTCTCACCACTGGACCTCCAGGGAATTCCCAAATATCCAATTTCTGAAGCATGTTGCTTTAAATTTTCAGAGCTAAAATTCTAATAATTACTAAGTGTCCTGTTAGAATACCACTAACATATAAACATGCAAAATGTTTCCTTAACTGACTGCTTGACCTTTTTCTCATACATATTTCCTTTTAAAATATTTAGATAATCTTTAAAATTTGCAATCTTTGTAGCCAATGAAAAATAAACAAGGTTTTTTTTTTGAAAGAGTAATTTTCTAAGAGGTCTTTTTTAAATTTAGAAGTCATTTTACATTATTCTCTGGGTGAGAATTTAAAATTTTTTTTTTCTTTTTTAGGAAACCCACAGAAAGTCTTTGCGTATATCAACATCAGAGTAACAGAAGCAGACCTGAAAAAATGTAATGAATGTTTTCTATACCATTTACCATTTCCTGTCACTGTTTAATTTGGAATAACTTTGATTCTAAATCTAAACAGCCACTTTTACGTCATTGAGAGGGGCAACCATGATGAATAGAATTCTGATATTCTGCAGTTCGATATTTAGATTCATTCCATAATGCATGACATATGGTAGCACATTACCAATGAGTTTGCTCAAAAGTGGCATTCTCAAATATTGTGGACAAAGGACCATGCTTTAATAGAAACTGCATGTTACCTATATCCTACTGGATAGTATGCCATACCCCGCTCCTCAGGGTGTTCATTCCTCAGGCAAATAATTCTTGTTAATAAATGCTATTAGAAGAGGGCTTTACATTATGCCCTTATAAGATTATATCCTTGAAATTATGAATTATCTATCAATAAGTTTAAGAAAACCAAGGACCAGCTGTGGCCTTCAGTGAACAAAGAGTGAGAGGTAATTCATACTGCCACTAATGTAGAAATACATTCTAATTATTTGGAGACTGAAAGGTCAAAAGACACCGAGTAGGAAACATGCTAATAGAGAGGGAAGGCCATTGGCCTTTTGTAATATCATCTGTCCAGCTGGGAAACATATGACAAGTACATTGCAGCTTTAAGAACACAGTTCTGTGTGACCTAGCAGTTTTATTTAAAGTAGAAGACCCAGTTTGTTTATCTGATGTATGACCAAGATATTGCTTGTTTCTTAATATTACTATGAATATGAAATTGAATAATACTTTTGTACTTAGCATAGTACCTGTCTCACAGAAATTTCTCTTAGTGGTAATTATTAAGGAAGCTGATAGCAGATACTGAGAAAAATCAGCTACTGCGGTACAGTAGTTCAAACACAGTTTAGTTGCTTGTGCTAGTATGTTTGCAGATTATGCGGTGATAATTAGTATGAGGTGATAAATAAGAATGAGGAGCTGTAGGATTCCAGTGTCCTCTGATTCTCCCTAAGAAAATTACATTAATCTATAGTTTTAGTATGGCAAATAACAATGATATGTTAAATAAATACCAACCATTTGCCAGAGATTTCTGACATTACTTTATAAACAAATGACAAATTTTGCTTTAAGGTTTGCACATTTGCCTCATTCAAATCTTACAGTTATATGAGACAATAGGGAATATAAGAATCTAATAAGGGGTCAAGATAAGAATGGGACCTAAGCCTCCTCTTTCCGGTCTCACTTTCCTTATTCTCTTTCCTTTGTGTGTTTGTGATAAACAAGTTTTCTTTTTTTCATACTAATTAGTAAAAGCACATGCTGAAATATATTTTTGCATTGCTATGTACTTGGGTACTAATTCTTTGCTTTATAGGTATGTCTGTTTTAAATAAAACAAAATGGAAAGGTGGGACACTGCAAATTCAGCTAGCAAAGGAAAGTTTTTTGCACAGGTAAGGTTTGCTGTATTTGATTTAATCCAAACATTAACACACTAATTTCTTAATATTGTAAGTGATTTTATATGTTCACTTAATTGATTTGAAGCTATCACATATTATTGCAGTTTTAGCAAATTTATGCATTATAGGTAGAGCTAAAATCCTTCTTAACTGAGACTCCCTATGACCCCAGACCCCACCAAAGAAGATAATGTAATGCTCTTATATATGTGTATTTAAACCTACAAAAATATGTACTTATTTGCAGCTTTTTAGACACAACCTTTTATGACGATGTAGGTCTTCCCCCTTCTTTGTAATACCTATTTAGTACTATTTTAGAAAATGTGCCACAGTCTAGTTAATCATCCCCCACTCATGGACCTTTAGACCATTTCCACTTCCTCTTGATAACAGATGACCCTTGAAGATATCTTCTATATATGTACAGGAGTCCCTCTGGTGTGTATATCAACAAAAGGAGTTGCTATGTCATGGAGTTAAGCACACTTAAAATTTTAATAGATGGTACCAAAAGTGCTTATGTTAACTTTAAACTGTTAATGAAAGTGTCATACAAAAACATAAAGATAATAGGGATCCCTGTAAGAGACGCATAAGATTAATTATGCTTAAAATTTAAGAACAAGGCAATGTAAAAACTATTAAAGCATTTTAAGATCCTAAAAGTATCCTTGGGGAGAAAAGATTGTATGAGTTTGGGTGCTTTCAAAATAGGAGACATTTTCGGAATGTACAAATGAAGTGACCAAGAGAGTTTTAAGATTGTTCTCAGGCAAAGAAATGCCACAAGGAAAAATAAGGTCTAAATCAAATTTTATGGAACTAGTCTGGAGACGAAGGTGAGGATTTTGTTCTTCAGCTGTCGGCCTCTGTGAACAGGGTAGCAATGAGGCTTTCATTCAGCAGTACGTTGGTGCCTATTATAGGCAAGAACTGGGGCTCTCACCCTGAGCAGGGTGAGCACGCAGTGATGCTGCCTTTGAGTACCTCTGTACATCTGCCTGTGGAGCGGGAATCTTGGAAGTTGAAACATAAAAGAGCCACACCAGAGGCAAAGAGGCCAATGAGAATTGGTCAGCACAGTTGACCAGGCCCGAATCAGATAGGGAGTTTGAATTGGAAGGTTGAGTTGGCATTCTATTCTGCATTCTCTTCATTATGAGAGTAGTAATATTCAAGATTTAGCAGATTAGACTCTGAAAGAAGAGACCTTTTCCTCACAACAAAGAGAAGGGATTAAAAATAGATAAAATGCCAAAAGTACATAAGTTGAAAGGAAAAAGCTGAGAGACCCCAAATGATACCTATGAAGTTAAACAGCTTTATAGTATGAGAAAACAAGACAGAAGTGTGGTTAATAGTGTGATTGGTTATTTTAACTCTCTTATTTGTATTTTTTCTTTGATTCAGATTGGCCCAAGAGAGAGAAGAAGCAAAAGCAAAGAAAGGAATATCAACAACAGGCAACACCAGCTTGTTAGAAAAGATGAAAACGGTGGACTTCCATGTGAAAGCTGTGCCAGGAACAGAAGTACCAGGACACAAAGTATGTCACCCCTGGTAGGCTGAGTAGCCTAAGAACCAATTCCTGAGACCAAATGACCATGAACATCATGTTTAAAGCAATTGCTTTTTTTTTCCTCTCTTGCTTTGAAGCAGTTAACATGAATAGTGCTTTATGATCTTCCAAGTGCATTTACAGCTCTTGGGAAAGCACAGGTTTCCCCCATTTTAGAAAGAGAAATAAAAACCCACATGGAGGCAAGTCTCCTGAGGGGAATAGAGGTGGTGAGGAGTCCAATCAGGTCCCAAGTTTGCCTTTTTAATGGCTGTTATTTTTGTACCTTCCTATGTGATTTATATGGGATCAACAACTGCCCCAATTTTCCTTCTTTCTATATTCTTTTTTTGTAAGTTATATTTATGCAGAATGGTTAATCTTTTCTGTTTGTGACAAGTATAATAAATATATCCTTTTTTTTCTTTTAGAATTGGGTTGTGAGTAAATTTGGAAGAGTCTTACCTGTCCTTCATCTGAAGAATGAACGTAAACGTAAAATATCCTTAGCAGTTGGCCTTTCAGAGAAGTTATTGTTGACTACAGTGATGGATACTTGCAGAAGTTAACTTCATATCTTCGGAGTTTCACTGCTGCTGTCAGTAAATCTTTAGATGTTTAAGAGTTTTTATGTTCCCAATTTCTCTGTAAGGTAAGATCCACTTACCTACATGTATGAAACAATTAGAGGATGAGAAAATGTAGTGACGTTTTATACAAGTAAGTGATACAAATGATGCTTGTTAAGCCAGCAATTTTATTTACTAATTTATATATCATTCCTCTCATTTGACATGGATTCAAAGCCATTTCCAGAGGAACTAAGGAAGGGCCAGGGAACACAGTGCAGTCGTAAAAGTAGCCTTTTGACAGCAGAGAGGAGGATTTGAAATGATAGTGTAAAGCCAAGAGATAGTAGACACTATTTGACACACTTCACATATAATTAGTCAGGTATTCAGTAGTTACTAAGTGAACAAAGGAACTTTTCAGGAGTGAGAGATTAAAGCAACTTATGCTTGTCTATTCATATGTTTTAGGAAATCAGCCAATGCCACTGACATTGACTAGAATCTTTCTGGACAGGGTTAGCACAAAACAGATCTGATAATTATTAGCCTTCTAAGAAAGACCTGCAAGAATTCAGAGAGTGAGTAAAATGTGAAGTAGATGTTTGAGCTAAGAGAATCAGGTCTAAGATGAGCCAGCATTGAAAAGACAGGAGTGATCAAAATGTTGGAGAATCTTTGATTCTCAGGTTTGAGATAACCAACGCTCAGTGTCTAGTTGTTCCCCCTCTGACTTCCCCTCTATACTCTGCTTTATGATGTTAGCAGTAAATAGATTTCTCAGACATATAGAAAAGTACCTAGAATATAATCTTAAATCAGTTTGCTGTAATATACATATACAACCCAAGTAATTTCTTCCAGTTAATAGTGATTGATGATTGTTGGTTTTCACTCTGGACATGCCATAGACATGTCAGTTCCAAAGGCCCTGAGTTACCTAATGAAGTCCTTTTTTGTTTGATTGGAAACTGAGGGTAAAATGAATCAATGATTTGCTCAAGATTAAACAGTATTCTTTTGCTTCACCAGATTGATAGGTTTTTCTAAAACCTAGTGCCTTTTTTTGTTCCTTGACTGTTGGTGACATCATGAAGTATGATCCCTCAAAATACTGCCACAACTTAAAGAAGATAGGGGAGGATTTCACAAATGCTATGCCTATATCCAGCCTCACCTGGGAACTGGAAGGAGGGAATGATCCTATGAGTAAGAAACGGCGAGGAGAATTCTCTGACTTTCACAGCCCTGCCAGGAAGATAATAAAAGTGCAGAAGAATGAGGGTTCTACTGCATTTCTAACCATGAGATCAAAACCTAGTGGCGTAATGGAGAGTCCGCATTTAATACAACAGGTTGCACAAAAAACACCTCATAATTCCATTACTCCTAAATCACCCAATATAACTGATTTTGATCATCAGAAATTTAAAAATGTGTTTTTTCAGACTTCTGGTATAGAAACTACCAACAACAGAAATAGCATATCTGATGATGATATTGATTCTGAAGATGAATTGAGACTAATGATTGCAAGAGAGGAAAACTTAGAGAAAACTACATGGTCCTCAAATGAATTTGAAAATGATCCCTTTGAAGTTGTAAGGGATGATTTTAAATCTGATTCTCACAAATTTCATACTTCAACAGGTTTAGGCCTCAAAAACAGTGTCTCTTGCCTCAACAGTGAAAATAATGTTATGGAAAATGGTTGTGACTCTGATTCAGGAGATACAGATGAAATCATTGCAATGAAAAAAAGTTCTGGTAAGATCGAAAATGGTGTAGATTTTTCACAAAGAGAAAAGTCTATGGACAAGAAGACTTACTTGAAAAACAGAAAAAAGTATGATCTTTCTGATGGCTGTGTTAAAGAACAAAAAAGAAAAAACAAAGTAGAGATAGCCCTCAGTCACAGAGTTAAGCCTCTTAGTTGTAAATCTCTGATTGAGTCCAGCAGCAGTGAAGATGCTGATTCTGTATCAGAATCGACTGAGTGTGAAGGAGATAAGGAGTATAACACCTTGATGGAAAACTGTCTCCGTGTGAATCTGACTTTGGCTGATTTGGAACAGTTGGCTGGCAGTAACCAGGAGGCTCCAAAAGAAAAGACTGAGAGCAATGGCCAGGAAACCACTGCCAAGGGTGACAGGGCCTCCAAGAGCCAAAGGACTCCAGGTAGCCTCCGCAGAGGCCAGCAGTGTATTCACCCTGAGGAGATTGTGGCTTCTCTTTTAGAAGGAAGAGAGAACCCACATGGAAAACAGAAACCAAAGGAAAATACCTTAAAGCCAAAATTTCAGGCTTTCAAAGGAGTGGGCTGTCTCTATGGAAAGGAATCAGTGAAAAAATCCTTGCAAGAGAGTGTTGCCTCTAATAATATTAATAAAGATCAAATTTCCTTGAAACTTGAGGAACCGAGGAACATGTCCATGGGAAAATGGTCCCTGTGTGCTAATGGCCTATTAAATGAACAGACTCCTTTCCAACATGGAAAGGAGGCAAATGATGCAAACCAAATTCAGCCTCAAAAGAGACAGTCTTTTGCGAGCCAGAGTCACAAAGTGGTGTCCCCTAACAGTTCAGAAAAGAGAAATAGAAATCCTATTTCTAGTCTGTTGCCACTGAAAGATAAGAAATCTTTAAGTTGTGGTGCTAAGACTCCCAGCAGAGGCCTTGATGAAGACTGTTGCCATAGGACTGGACAGTCAGGAGAAGGCTCTGAAAGAAGGCCTGATCTGTGCAGCTCCCAGGCCCCTGAGAAACCACCAGAGGTCTTCTCAAGGAGAGACTCCCAGGGAAGCAAACCTGACTTCCCACTTCCTGTTAATAGTTCATCAGATGTTAATGCTAAGGATAAGCATGCTGAAGATAATCAGAAACGTTTGGCAGCCTTAGAGGCAAGGCAGAAAGCCAAAGAAGTCCAAAAGAAGTTGGTTCACAATGCTCTGGCAAATTTGGTGAGTATATTTTCAGTCTAGGAATTTACTAAGAACTCTCTCCAGGTCTGGTCTCTTTCTTTCCCACAAAGGTAGGCAGGCCCCTTTAGAGCTGAATGTTTGTGTTTTATGTCCTTATGTCTATATAGTATATCTGGATATTGCTTTAGAAAATATTACTGATATAGTTAAGTGATGTGTACTAATACATCTCAATTGCCATATATATCTCCTGTCAAGTGAGTCGTGTCTTAGGAAGATTTACTATAATGGGACTTTATTCATTTTTTCAAGAATTTGTTAAGTTCCCACAAAGTTCCAGGCCTTTACAGCAAGTGTTCGATTTATAGAAAAGATCACTATCAGGCAGTGTTGGCTCACAGTTCGGTTCCATGCAATGGGAAAGAAGTGTGCCTACGTGCTCTGCCAGGAAGCAGACCAGTTTGTTGGCAGTGCCGGGGAGTGGGTACTTCCCCAGCTGACCTGAGTCTAGTGGGAAAAACTCAGTAGAAATTGGTCTGGCAGAGGCAAAAGGGTAGAAAGAGAGAGGAAAGGCATTATTATAAGATAAGGCAGCAGTTTGTACAAAAGTGAATATTTGCAATAACTGACTAAATAAGAGTATAAGGTGGTGAGAAGTGAGAGAGATAAGTAGGTTACAGGGCTGGAGTTTATTCTTAAGTCTGGGAAAAGACTAAAGGACTGAAAGCAAGGGAGGAAAGATTAGTTGTGCTGGAACAGGAGTTGGCAAACGAGCCCATGTCCTGTTTTAAAAGAGCCTCCTGGCTAAGAATGGTTTTTACATTTTTAAAGAGTTTTAAAAAGAAGAATATAGAACTGAAACTATATGTGGCTTGCAAAGCCTAAAATATTTATTCTCTGGCCCTTGACAGAGAAAGTTTGCCAACTTCTGTCTGGGGCAAATGGTTCAGGACGTGGTGAGAACAACAAATCAAATGGGACAAATAAAGGAACGGGGGTAGACAGCCGTTAGGGGGTTTTGAGCCAGAACCAAGGCAGTGACTGTGGGAATACATTTTTTAAATAGCAGGAAGGCCCAACCCTTGGGACTTGGTGATCAACGGGAAATGGAAAGCGAGAAGTTTCTATCTTGGGATGATGGCGGCATTCACTAGAGAAAAAATAGGGTGGGAAGTAGATTTACTTGGGGAAGGAGATGAGAGGTTGTCTTAAAGGTAATGCTTTTGATAACCACTCTAGGATGGTCATCCAAAGGACAAGCCGACGCACATCATCTTTGGTTCCAATAGTGAAAGTGAAACAGAGGAGACGTCCACTCGGGAGCAAAGCCATCCAGGAGAGGAACTGGTAAAAGTAAGAAATTTAAAATGTCCATGTGGGCATGTCTTTACTTGTGCAGATCCATTTCTGCATATTGCATACCAAAACCTGCCCACGACTGCTGCGCTCAACATAAAATTTCCTCTGGGAGCCACAATGAAACACAAAACTCCCCAGACCACCACGCATGGATGCTACAGGGGCCTTAGAGATTTTCTCCCACATAAATCTGTCCTCTGCAAAGTGACATCAATATTAGTGAAACCATGCAGAAAATGTTCTTACATATAATAACTGCCCCCCTTTCAGGCTGCATTAGGAGCCTCTGGAGACCCAAGGGGCCATGTAAATAGCACTGAGTCAAGATTTTCCATTATAACCACCACACTGTTTCCTGGGATATGCATCTGAGTCGTTTCTTAAGTGTAAGGAGGAAAATTGCATAATGAGGGAAATACTGATCGTCTTGGTTATTAATAAACATTTCTGTCCTTATGCAACAGGAGTCCATGAGTAGAGCCTCTGGGAAGCTGTTTGACAACAGCGATGATGAGGAATCTTGTTCCGAAGATGACAGTAACAGGTTCAGAATTAAACCTCAGTTTGAGGGCAGAGCTGGACAGAAGGTTAGTGAAGACTGAAAATAAAAAAATTTGTAACATGCTCTTATTTTTTCAACATAGTCCTTAAATCTAGGTTAATGAAGGCAGACCTTGCCCAAACTCTAACATTAAGGTTTTTATTTTGAGATTGAGACCTCCATGGCCCTCTTTGTTTGGTTCATGGGTAGGTGAAGTTATGCAAGCATTAATGTAGTAAATTTCACAGCGTGGGAAATATACTTGGAGGGTCTTGTTTATAAGTAATTTCTTGGGAATGCGACTGTCAGTTGTCTTTGTGTTTTTTCTTTAGCTCATGAATTTGCAGTCTCGCTTTGGCACTGATGACAGATTTCGCATGGACTCCCGATTTCTAGAAAGTGATAGTGAAGACGAACATGAAGGTAAATGACTCATTGTCCAAACAAACAGTCCTGATGTCATAGCTGGCATACCTTAAGAAATAAACTCATCTAGCATCTTCACTTAACACATAGAGAAGTGTTTTATGTATATGTAACACACGGAGTGTTACATGTACATGGTGTGTTATATGTACATGTAACACTTGTACATATTAATTTATTTATAAAATTTTAATTACCTGAGGCTGCCAGAAAAGACAGGAATAATAGCATCTGCCAAAGGTACCATCTTCCCTCATCCCGTTCCTGGTGTTAGAAGTCAAGGACCCTACCTGGCAATAGGTCAACAGGTCCTTGTGAGGTTGTGTAAGACTTGGCTTACTTAAAGAAAGTGTTCATGCTCGATGCTGATTTTTTAAAGCAATGTATCATTGAATGTCACTCTACTTAAATTCATTCTTATTTGAATATATTTAACAGCATTGATGCTATCGGAAGCATCAGCAGCGGTTCCAAACGTTCTTTACAAGATCTTCTGCTCTTATCCTTTTTTTTTTTTTTTGCTCTTACCCTTTGCAAAAGACCTCATCTCCTATTTGACCAAGAGGACGGCCACTTCAAGTAGCTCCCTGCTTTCCTTTCCAACCTCAGAACTACTCTGTCCTTTCTTCTTTCCTGAGTTTATCTAATCTGCATCTTGATCTTCTCCATTTATACCTCCTGTTCCCTCCTTTCTCATTTGCATCTTCACACTTAACTTTCTTCTATCTCTTCGCTTTTTCTACAGACATAATTAGGTCTCATAGGTTCAAAAAACCATTTCTTCAACCCTGCCAGTTTTAGTTGCCATTCCCATTTTTTTTTCAGTTCTAAGCCTGAAATGAAAACTAAATTGCATCTAATTTAGAAGCAGTTGATTTTATTGAAAGTACAATCTCTGGATATGATACTTTCAATTCTTTGAGGTGATTATTATGTATATTATACATTTCTGAAAACAAGTATTCTGAGAGTAAATTCTCTAGGATCCATACCAACTTATTGTTTCAGAACTTTTCACTCAGATTCCATGTTGATAACGTAGGAATGGATAGAATCTTGGGATTAGTCAAGAAGCTATAGCTGTTGCTTTCTAACTCCTGCCACTTTTGTCTGTCTCATATTTATAACTCTTCAGCGTGAGTTCCCTCAAAGCTGTGAATAACTGGTTTACCAGATGCAGTGGCATCTTCTCAAGCTTCACCCTTCAGCCTGCCTGTGGCATTTGTTACTGTTGATCATCCTTCTTGAAATGTTCTCTTCCCTTTGCTTCTATTGCACTCTAACTTCCTTGTTTTCTTCATAATTCTTGGTTCCTAAATTTTCCATTTGCTTTGAGATACAGGCTCTTCCCAAGGTTCTGTAGTCTGTGTGGCTTTAGCCTTCATTTTTACATGAATATTTTCCACATCTGGGTCATTTTTGCTCCTGACTCTTCTGCTTTTCAACTTTAGATAGACCTGTGAGAAATATGCATCAGGCATTGAGGAAAGAATAATTGGGAGCTCAGCAGAAAAGTCAGGAGCAAAGATTACCCACATGTGGAAAATATTCATGTATAAAAAAAGGCTAAAGCCATAGGGTCTTACAGAACCTTGGGAAGAGCCTGTATCAGAGGTTCCTTGGGAACCTTTGAGACTGAATTTTTTGTGTGCTGCACAAAGACCGTCCTGCAGGTAAGCAGCCTATCAATATACCGAGCTCTTCCTAACATTCTGTTCTACTGCCTAATTGTCGATATTAGGATAAAATTTAAATTGCCACTTTTTGAAGTCAGAAATCATTGAATATGAGCAGTTTCATATGGTTTAGTCTAATGCAGTGTAAACTCTTTGCAGTTTTTTATTTCAGTACATATTCATTTTGTTTCCTAGCATGCTCTCTTCCTTCCTCAGGGGACTACTTTGTCTTTCCTACCTTAGACTATACCTAGTTTGTAAAACATTTCTTAATCCAACTGAACATAATCCCTACCTCTTTTGAACCCTTAGATACTTTTGGGCCATCTCTATAGAAAACTTATGCAAATCAGTATTTTATTCTGTTAATTTCTGTTATTTAGTTGTTTATATCCTACAGTAATTTGCAAAGGTCTTTAAGGCTCAGACTTCTTTTATGTTTTCTCTTATAATCCAAACTGATTGTTAAATGTTTAACTTTGTTCCCTGATACTCGTCTGTTTTTAGTAAATAAGAAAGCCAGCCTATAGGATTCCACAATGCCCTGTGTGTAGTCTCTCTTCCTGTGATATTTATTACTGAGTTTAAAAGCTAAAATAACTGTCTGCTAGCGTACCATGTTAATAGTCAGTAAAATTACCACCTTTCATTGTCTTTCACTGTTAGATTTACATGTAATTTAGATTAATTTTTAGATTGTTACAAAAAATCAAAGAATCTTTATTCACTTTATTTTTGTAATTACTATCTTGCTCTATTAATTTGTCAATCTTTACCTTAAAAACTTAGACTTGCCACTGAAAGCCATTAATTTCATATTTCATTTTTATAATTATAAGTAGAAATGGGAATTTTGTTTGCTGGTCATGCAATTTCTGGATTCACTGTGACATCAGGGGATTAGGGACAGAGAGGATAGCAAAACAAGGTTTAGCTTTTGTTCTTCCTATCTTAATGTGCTTTGCACATGTTTAAGTGCTTGATAAATATTTGATTATTGAGATTTCTCAAGTTATGTTTGCCAGAAGATTACTAATTATCCTCTTCCCTCAAAGAAATAAATGAAAAGAAAACTGCTGAGGAGGAAGAGCTTGCTGCAGAAAAATTGAAAGCCCTGAATGTTGTGCAGAGTGTTTTGCAGATCAGCTTAAGCAATTCTACAAGCAAAGGATC
Source organism: Cervus canadensis (assembly GCF_019320065.1). Classification (NCBI taxonomy): domain Eukaryota; kingdom Metazoa; phylum Chordata; class Mammalia; order Artiodactyla; family Cervidae; genus Cervus; species Cervus canadensis. The sequence continues at coordinate 17,100,158 of NC_057415.1, read as the reverse complement.
AGTAGCTGCTAAGAAATTTAAGTATGTCTTATGTTTCATCTCACTCTTCTCTCTTCCTTTGCCACAAAATTAGGCCATTTTCAACTTCTTGGGGAGAGCAGTTAGCATATGTATCAGACTCTTAATATTATATTTACCTAGTGATTCACTTCAAGAAACTAATCTAAAATTTTTTCTGTATTTATTATTACTGAAAAAATGGACAATTGTTTAAATATTAATAAATGTAACAGTTTATTATGGAGAATATATAACTTAGGGAGACTAGTGTAATGAAACCCCTGTGTACCATCACCCAACTTCTCCAATCACTAACCTGTGACCAGTTTTCTCTTCTATACTTTTACTCACTCCCCGCTACTTTCCCCACTGAAAATTTGTATTTTATACAAATCCCAATAGTATATCATTTTATCTATATATATTTTCCTGTTTAAAAATAATATTTAAAAAATTTTTGAAGAACCCCTCAGAACTGGGTAATTTAAAATATAATTGCTTCTAAGGAGCTCCTGATAGACTTACTTGATATTTATGCCTTTGTCTTGTTCAAAAGTGGAATTGTCCTGGTTTTGCATTATGTTTTGCTATTAGTTTTTTGGATTTATACTCTGATTTGTCCCTTCCAACTTATCACTCTCCTTTTTTAAATAGGGACATCATACATTATGATCCAACAAGGCATGACCATGCCACTTACGAAAGAAAGCAGGATGATAAACCAAAAGAAAGGTAAATTAAACTGCTACAATTACTAGTAAGGTACCTGTGTTAATCTTTTAGATTTGGCAATTGTTTCATACCTATGTAAGATGCTACTATGAGGGGAAACTAGGTGAAGGTTATTTCTAGTTTTTCTATAAATCTGTTTCTAGTTTTTCTGTAAATCTAAAATTATTCCAAAATTAAAAGTTTCTTTTAAAAAGAATCACATTCAGACCATACAAGCCTCTTCATTGTGGAATGTCTCTGTACCTACCTGTCAAATCTAGTGGTGTTTCTGTTCCTTTAATTGTCTTAAAGTATTTGGGTCTCCTGTGAATCTTTTTGGGGTTCACTTTATTAGACAAAAGCCAAAAATCTGCCGGGACTGCTGAGAAATAATACCTTTAAACTCATAAGTAGCCCTCTTGTTTTAACAGTTGGAGTTGCTGAGCTATATCTAGGTTCTCAACAAAGAATTTTGCTTTATATTAATAATTAGACTAGTGTACAAATTTTTCTCTTCAGATAACAATAGTAAATATATTAGGCTTTGCAGCCAGATGGTCTCTCTTGCAGTGACTCTCCTCTGTCCTTATAGCAGAAATGGAGCCATACATAATACATAAAACAAATAAGGTAGGCTGTGTTCTAATAAAACTATTAGTAGGACACTGAAATTTGCATTTCATGTAATTTGTACCTATTATGAAGCCATCTTTTTATATAGTTTTTTCCAGTCACTTCAAACTACAAAAATTATTCTTAACTTGCAATCTATACATAAATAGGCAGCGGCTTGGATTTCATCCATGGGTGTACTTTGCCAAAACCTGCTTTTCACTATATTTTCCTGAGAAAATAGATTTGTTCTTTGCTTAGAAGATATTAAATTTTATGTTATTTGCCTTCTAAAGAATAGGAGTCTTCAAAACCATGAGGTCCTAGCTCCTTATTAAAAAAAACTTCTTTCTTTAGTTTCACTTTCTCTGCTTATATGTTACTGTAAGCAGCAAGAAGAAATCAGAAAATTCCTTCAACACCTTCCTGGACATCTCCATTGCTAGATCACCCACTCATTAAGTGCATATTTTACTTCCCAGTTAATAAAGGCGACAGTGTTACTAAGCCTACTGCCACCATATAACAATGATCTCCTTTCCTCCATTTTCCAATAGCGTTTACTTCACTTTTTTGCAAGGCCTTACTTGAAGCCTCAATAGTCATGTAGTTTCTACTAACAGTTTTTTTCAGGGAGTTTTCATGCTTTTGCTAACACCCTCCTCACTGACCTTCCAACTTCTGCTTATTGTGTGGGCTCTGAAGTCATTCCTACATTTTGGGCTTTTATAGCAGTACCCCACTTCTAGGGACCAAAATATATATCAGTTAGGTATTGCTATGTAAAAAATTGCCCCAAAACTAAGAGCTTGAAACTAAAACTTTATTAGGTCCCAATTACTGTGGGTCAGGAATTTGGGAGCACTTCACCAGGTAGTTCTGGCTTGGGCTCTCAAGAGGTTTGTAGTCAAGATGTCACCTGGGGCTATAGCCTCTGAAAGTTTGCAGCGTGCTTGCAAGATGGTTCACATGCTTGACCGCTGGCAGGGGGCCTCAGTTCCTTGCTTTGTTGACCTCTCCTTTTGGGTGTTTGGGTGCCCTCAGAACATGGTATCTGACTTCTTCCAAAGCCAGTGATTAGGGAAGGGGAGAGAGCAAGAGGAAAGCCACAGTGCACTCTACAGCCCTAGTTTCAGTAGTTGTACACAATCACATCTGCCTTACTCTGTTCCTTAGAAGAGGTCATTAAGAACAGACCACACTGAAAGGGATGGAGGAATTAACTTCCACTTCCTCCACTTTGAAGTATCAAAAGACCTTTAGACCACTTTTAAAACCACTACATTGTGTTTCATTGATCTTGGAGCTCAGTTTCATAGGAGGCATATTTGACTTACAGCCTATGGTTTATTTAATGAAGTATTAAAAGTTTTTCTGTATAAGATCGTCTCCACCAGTAAGATGATTATTTAGGACATTATTATTTTAGGTAGAACAGAATATTTGGCCTAATAAATAGAATAGACTCTAATAGAAAAAAAGGATTTTAATCTTTTACTATCTAAAAACTCAGTATTGGAGACTGCTGTGTAACTGTGGTTAAGACCAAAAACAAAAACATATTCCTAAATGTAGAGCAGGTTGATGGAAACAGAAAAATTTCATCCCAGACAGACTAGACTTAACATATTTATAATGCATTTCTACAACAGAATTATGACTAAATCCTTTAATGCCAGTATCATAAAACTCACAATTTTACTATTTGATAGCGTCTTAAAAGTCATATGGTTTAACCTGGTTCATTTTGCAAATGAGGATACTGAGGCCCATTGCAGTTAAGTAATTTTCTTACTCATAGCTGATATCTTAGGTGTAATTTCTGAAGTGTAGTTCAGAGGGTAAGAGAGGAGAATATGATTCATGTTTAATACTTGGAGCTGTCTGAAATAATTTTGTCTATTAAAAGCTTTTTGGTTAAGATTCTGCCCTTGTGAGTTGTAAATGTGGGTCCTCTTGGTGGTTGAAAAAAATGGGACTAATGTTATCCAAGGTATTTTTATTTCCTGATTTCTGGAATTTTTCCAAACATTGACTTTTTTGTGATCTCTGTATATGTCAACGCAGTAAAGCAAAACGAAAGAAGAAAAGGGAGGAAGCTGAGAAACTCCCCGAGGTGTCTAAAGAAATGTATTATAACATTGCTACGGATTTAAAACAAATATTCCAAACTGTAAAAGATACTAGTGAAAAGGAAGATAACACACCTTGGAATGAGGACTCTGATGGAGAGAAAGCTGAGGTAGTCCAGGACACTCCAGCTCTGATGACTCAGGATGAACAAACCAGCGGGTTCACATTTTCCTTTTTTGAGTCTGACGCCAAAGATGAAAAGGAAGGTACATTTTTGTTTGTTTTTACTTTTTCATTTCATGCAGTTTGAATTTAATTGAGTCTCCTGTAATGGTGATGATTTAACATTAGCCGAAGGCAGTATTCTCTTCTCTATCTAAATGAACAGTATTTCAGTCAGCATTACGTAACCATAAATGTAATGTGCCTAGAGCTATGTTTAACACAGTAAGAAATTGTTCTTGAATTTGGAAGCAAACTTCTGGATAGCTGCTATTTGAAGGGAAGCCAGAGAATAATAGGCAACATTCCTTCTTCTGTTGAGTAGAAATAGTCATATATTTAAATATGTTTAAGAAGTCGTATATTTAAATAGCTTTACATCTTTGATGCAGTTGGAGAAGCCATAACTTCAGGAAAGCCAGTGCTGTTTGTTAGGAGAAGAAATATGTAACCCTGGCTCTAAACAAATATGCTGTGTCATCAATATACCAGCTGTTTCAAACTTTATCCTTGGAGATTTGCCAGAACCTAGAGAAAAGTATAGCACTCAGGTATATACAATTTTCCATTCCACTTCAAGAGGTTTACCTCCAAAGTCCTACATATAGTCTAAAAGTTTGAAACACCTGAGTACCAAGGTCAGTCCTAAACTGTTAAACAGAGTTGGTATGATATAGATATTTTAATTTTTCTAACTTTGAGAGCCAAGTGTGAGAAATTGGCCTTGAAATGATTGCTAAGATACCTGAGCAACCTGGGAGATGTGTTTTATGTGCTTTGGAAATTATGAGGACTTTTGAAGTGACCATCCACATCTTTTAGCAGCAGCTTTTTCAGCAGTTTTAGAAGGAAGTTTGGGGAATTGAAAACATAAAGATATGTTCCTTGTCTCCTTTATGAATAAGCAGGAAGGCAACCTGGTTTCACTGCATCATGTTGTAGCTTAGACTCCTCAGTGCTAGCACAGGTGTCACACTTATTTTGCTCTTTCTTGTAAATTGTATTGCTCATTTATAAACCTTCAGTTTTTATATCTTTTTATAGTATTACTGTATTCCTTATGAGATCACTCTAGCAATGCCAAAAAATAAAAGTTTCTTTCAATATTTGAAAATCAAAAAGATACTGCATGTTTTGAATTAATGATTAAGATATTCAAAATGTAGAAATATGTATGCATGGTGAAAGTAAACAAGTGAATATGTCCATAAATACTTGGGCTTTAGGTTACAGTTGTATCATCTTTCATTGTCTTGATGACATAGAGACCTATAGAGTTGAAGCAGTAAAACCTGGGAAGATCGCCTGGCAGGGAGACCCTCGTTTCCAAGACAGCAGTTCAGAAGAGGAAGATGTCACTGAAGAAACAGATGACAAAAAGCAGAGCCCTGAGTAAGTAATGTGTTTCTGTCCAGATATAGTTCATAATTTATAAAGTCTGAGTTAGACATGCTTTAGAGATATTATAGAAGTATCTTAAGTTTAGCTTTTCAAGACAGTTTTCTTTTTTTTGGCTCCTTAAGAGAGTTCTGTAGTCTTTTTTCATTGGGAGCATGTTTCTTTTCCTTGAGATGTGGATAGCACTGGGTGGGGGATATGCTGTGCAGAGGGAAGAAAGCCTGCCACTGAAGTCCCTGGTCTGGAAGAGGATGCTTCATCTTGTTGGCTGCTACCCCATAGGAAACACTAGCAAAACGGGTAGCAGTGGCTGGGTGAGAGTGTTAACAATCAGCATGGGGAAGATAGAGCTTGTACCTAAATCTTTGTTACCGAAGTTACAGGTAGCAGTGAAGAATAGAGAAAGGGTGGTATTACTTTGACTCAGGGAAAAATGAGCAAGACACAAAGCACAGATATTTAAGGCATAGTTCATTTATATTTACAGTGTGAACATTTCTTAAATGTTGAAATTAAGTGACCAATTCTATCTTTCTCACTTCAGAGAAGTATCATTACCTGAGAAAGAGACTACTAGATTTTTCTTTTTCTCTAAGAATGATGAGAGACTTCATGGTAAGTCATTTTTTTGATTAAATGGTATATATAGTACATCTTTATTTACACATAGTGTATTCTGATATATTAATACTAACATGCATCCAAGTAAGAACTGATTGGGAAGATCCTTTGCAATGTGATATGCTTTAGCCCCCTCTTGTTAGACAGAAGCTTGTTGACATAAAGCTCTGGGAAACTGAAAGCTTCCCATTCATCACCTCAACTTACTCGCTATCCTCAGCAAGGGCTTGTTTTGTTCCAGGGGCTTGCTGAGATAGATGCTAGACATACAAAATTCGTAAGTTTTTAGTACCCTAAAAAGTTCACATGAAGTATACTCAATATCTTGTAATAAACTGTAATGGGAGAGAACCTGAAAAGACTGTATGTGTGTAACTGAATCACTTTGCTGTATACTTGAAACTAACACAACATTGCAAATTAACTATACTTCAGTAAAAACAAAAATAGAAAAAAAAGTTCACATGAAAATGCTGAGGCCGTTGAACTCATTTCTGAAGCCTAACACAAACAGAAACGAAGTTACATCATAGTAAATGGTTTATAAACAGTAAAAATCCTAGCAATTATACATTTTCATTTTCTAAAAGAATAAAATATTTTTGAAAATTAGCATAAACTGGGGGTGGGGAATCGTGTTAACTAGAATTGAAGACCTTGATAATGCCAGCACTAAAATATTGTCTATTTTAATAATACTGTGCTGCCTTGCCCTTCTTTATTTTCCCTTCTAGGTTCTGACTTATTTTGGAGAGGAGTGGGAAGCAATATTAGCAGGAATTCTTGGGAGATCAGAACAAACAATTTGCGTATGGTGAGTATCGCCATGTTAATTGTCTCCTGAAATAGATATGATGTTACCTTTGTGTTAATATTTGCCTGGTGTAGGAATATAGGAAGGCATGAAACTTGAGATAACTGAAAACATGATTTAAATGCTCACAATTAATGGTGCTGGAAGGGAAGTTTTAATTGTTTAATTAAATCCACCCATGTGCAGAAAGGAGACTAAAAAGTGGCTCTATTGAGTGACTGATCTGAGTTCTCATCATGCTTAAGTAACAGGAAATGATGAAATTTTTTTAAAGACTGAATTACAGTTTCCATTTAAGCACATAAAGCCAAAAGTCTGAACATCCCACATACATGTGAGCACTTCCAAAATGATTTCTACAACCCAGTCACTGAATAATCTAAATTTTACTTTCTATAGTTACTGAACACTGTGAAACTTATTTTATTTTTAACAAAGACTTTTTTTTAATTTTATGACTTCATGAATTTCCAATAACTTATTGAAAAATGGAGGAAGTATAAGGAATAATATAAATAACATGAGGGAATTATTGGAGACTTTGACTGAAGAGCCTACTCTCAAAATAACAATATGCACACTCTGTCTTATTTATGAACCTGCCATGCCACACCTAACAGGGGCTTTTGATTTTATGTTTTTCTAGGACTGTCGGAAGAAACATAAAGATGCCAAAAGGAGAGTGAAGCCAAAATAATAAATGTCATCATTAGTTTTGATACTGATTGTAAAGAAGTCTCACCATGGAAATTGGAGTGATCTAGAAAGTGATTTTAGCTGGCAAAGAATTCAGAGTGAAGGAATATTCTAAATCTTACCTGGTGGATATCATTCTGATTGCTTTCTTTTTCTGTAGATTTCCTATTTGTTCTTACCTAATTACTTCAAACAACCTGAACATTTGTTTTAATGAAGCATACGATAGTCCCTCAAAATACTTTGTATATATTTGCCCTCCATCTTCAATAACTAATGGACATTTCTTGACATGAGGTTTTAAAATATATGCATCAGAGCACTTATTTTCCAAGTTATGTTTTATGTAAATTATACTTGAAATATTTCTGATTGTATTAAATACACCTTACCTCCATTTTGTGGTTTTGTCTAAGAGGCTGAATACAAGTCAACCTCTGTATTTGTGTCCTGATGAATAAGCTAACTGAAATGCAGGACATTTCAGACCAGCTTTATGGGAGAGTTCTGCGAGGACCAGAAAAGAACGCTAAATGCAGACTTTTCCTTTCCTTAGCCTCCAGGAATTCATGGAGGCAGACCCGTCAGTCCCAAATTCTAGTTAGATTAGAAGCTTTTGAAAAATCGAGGTGCCTGAAAGATAACTTAGTAACAGTTAGCAGTCAGTGCCCTGGGTCCAGATAAGGAAACAGATTTAATACCTCATTAAATTAACGTGGCTAGGATTCAAGACAGATAAGCCTCTATCAAACTGGGCTCTGTACAAAATTATGCTTTATATAATAAAGTCCCAGGGGATTATCATTGAACCATAATGGGTGTATCTGAAATTACATATTTATTGATTTACATCTTCATCAAATATAAACTCTGTGAAAGCTGGGATATCACCTGGTTTGTTAACTGTTATGTCGGTATGACCTAGAACTATATCTGTTTTAAACTGGGTGCTCAGTAAACAGGGTCTGAGGATCTAAGTAACTGAAGAGTCATTCAGAATTCCTGTTTCCAAGGCTTCAGACTTCATGAAAAATGGCAAACACCTTTCAGCAAGATAAATAACTCCACCTTTTCTTGATGTTCATTATATTTGTACCATCTTATCTATTGCTGCATAACAAGTCATCCTATTAACACTTGTTCATTTTCCTCACAGATAAGCAACTTTTTCAGGACTTTGGGGACTGCTCATCTCTACTCCATACAGTGTCATGGGAGTGGTCCAGCTGGCACTAAAGATCCACTTCTAAAATGGCCTGTTCACTCGGTGCCTGTCCATTAGTTTCCTCACAGCATAGCAACATAACTTTCAGTTTCATAGCAAGTCATTTTCTTCCTGTTCCTATTTTAGGAGCAGGAAGCAGATATCTTAAGTCCTAGCCCAGAAACTGGCTCAGTTATTTCCACTATATTTTATATGGTAAAACAGACTCTGAGCCCCTCAAAAGTGCGGTGACATAGATCCTCACGTCTCAGTGCAAAGAGTGTTCAGAATCTGTGGCCGTGTTTGAATCTGTTATACCCTCCATTTCCAGAGCAGACAAATGGAACATCAAGTAGCCTTGTGAATCACCAATTTGTGCTCCCCAGATATATCCATTTTCAGAAATTTGGTTTCCTCTGATATTATTTCTGAATTTCTACCTAACATGTTTATGCTGTGATTTCTTGGTTTTTCAGTTTTAGACATTAAATTTAGACATCATTTTAAAATAATTAGACCTATAATCCCCACCTTTTTCCCCCATGGACATGTCTGTCTGGAAACCCTCTGTTCTGCTCTAATCTGGGCTGTCTGGACAGATGATAAAATGAACAAGGTGGCAATTTGAGGAATGTGAAAATTAAAACACATTCCAACTTCTAGTTAATAACCTAAATGTTCTTAATTAAACTATCTCAGGAATGCCCTACACATATTCTCAGATCAGGTTTTTTTCTGTCATTTTATTGGCTATCAGTTCAGTTCAGTCGCTCAGTTGGGTCTGACTCTTTGCGACCCCAAGGACTGCAGCACGCCAGGCCTACCTGTCCATCACCAACTCTCAGAGTTTACTCAAACTCATATGCATTGAGTCAGTGATGCCATCCAACCATCTCATCCTCTGTCATCCCCTTCTCCTACCTTCAATTTTCCCCAGCATCAGGGTCTTTTCAAATGAGTCAGCTCTTCACATCAGGTGGCCAAAACACTGGAGTTTCAGCTTCAGCATCAGTCCTTCCAATGAATATTCACTACTGATTTCCTTTAGGATTGACTGGTTGAATCTCCTTGCAGCCCAAGGGACTCTCAAGAGTCTTTTCCAACATCATAGTTCTAAAGTATCAATTCTTCGGCACTCAGCTTTCTTTATAGTCCAACTCTCACATCCATACACGACTACTGGAAAAACCATAGCCTTGACTAGATGGACCTTTGTTGGCAAAGTTTGCTTTTTAATATGCCATCTAGGTTAGTCATAACTTTTCTCCCAAGGAGCAAGCATCTTTTAATTTCATGGCTGCAGTCACCATCTACAGTGATTTTGGAGCCCAAAAAAAGTCTGCTACTGTTTCCACTGTTATTCCATCTATTTGCCATGAAGTGATGGGACCGGATGCCATGATCTTTGTTTTCTGAATGTTGAGCTTTAAGCCGACGTTTTCACTATCCTCTTTCACGTTCATCAAGAGGCTCTTTAGTTCTTCTTTGCTTTCTTCCATAAGGGTGGTGTCATCTGCATATCTGAGGTTCTTGATATTTCTCCCAGCAATCTTGATTCCAGCTTGTGCTTCATCCAGCCCAGGGTTTCTCATGATGTACTCTGCATATAAGTTAAATAAGCAGGGTGGCAATATACAGCTTTGATGTACTACTTTTCCTATTTGGAACCAGTCTGTTGTTCCATGTCCATTTCTAACTGTTGCTTCTCAACCTGCATACAGATTTCTCAACAGGCAGGTCAGGTGGTCTGGTATTCCCATCTCTTGAAGAATTCTCTAGAGTTTGTTGTGATCCACACAGTCAAAGGCTTTGGCATAGTCAATAAAGCAGATGTTTTTCTGGAACTACCTTGCTTTTTCGATGATCCAGCTGATGTTGGCAATTTGATCTCTGGTTCCTCTGCCTTTTCTAAATCCAGCTTGAACATCTGGAGGTTCACAGTTCACGTATTGCTGAAGCCTGGCTTGGAGAATTTTGAGTATTACTTTACTAGCATGTGTGATGAGTCCAGTTTGTGGTAGTTTGAGCATTCTTTGGCATTGCCTTTCTTTGGGTTTAGAATGAAAACTGACCTTTCCCAGTCCTGTGGCCACTGCTGAGTTTTCAAATTTGCAGGCATATTGAGTGCGGCACTTTCACAGCATCATCTTTTAGGATTTGAAATAGCTCAACTGGAATTCCATCATCTCCACTAGCTTTGTTCATAGTGATGCTTCCTAAGGCCCATTTGACCTCACATTCCAGGATGTCTGGCTCTAGGTGAGTGATCATACCATCGTGAGTATCTGGGTCATGAAGGTCTTTTTTTGTACAATTCTGTTTATTCTTGCCACCTCTTCTTAAATATCTGCTTCTGTTAGGTCCATACCATTTCTGTACTTTATCCAGCCCATCTTTGCATGAAATGTTCCTTTGCTATCTCTGATTGTCTTCAAGCGATCTCTAATCTTTCCTATTGCGTTATTTTCCTCTATTTCTTTGCACTGATCACTGAGGAAGGCTTTCTTATCTCTCCTTGCTATTCTTTGGAACTCTGCATTCAAATGGGTATATCTTTCCTGTTCTCCTTTGCTTTTTGCTTTTTTGCATTTTTTTTCCTTGGAGATGGTCTTGGTCCCTGTCTCCTGTACAATGTCACGAACCTCCATCCATAGTTCATCAGGCACTCTGTCTACCAGATCTAGTCCCTTAAATCTATTTCCTACTTCCACTGTATAATCATTAACCATTTGCTTTAGGTCATACTTGAATGGTCAAATGGTTTTCCCTACTTTCTTCAGTTTATGTCTGAATTTGGCAATAAGGAGTTCATAATCTGAGCCACAGTCAGCTCCCGGTCTTGTTTTTGCTGACTGTGTAAAGCTTCTCCATCTTTGGCTGCAAAGAATATAATCAGATTTCGGTGTTGACCATCTGGTGATGTCCATGTGTAGAAACTTCTCCTGTGTTTTTGGACGAGGGTGTTTGCTATGACCAGTGAATTCTCTTGGCAAAAATCTTAGCCTTTGTCCTGTTTCATTGGTGGGGCCATGCTCAGTAAATTGTTAATCCAATTTTCTGTTGATGGGTGGAGCTGTGTTCCGTCCCTGCTATTTATGTGGAGCCAAACTATGGTGGAGGTAATGCAGATAATGGTGACCTCCCTCAAAAGATGCATGTGCATCCTCAGTGCCCCCAACCCTGCAGCAGGCCAACCCCGACCCACGCCTCCTCCAGAGACTCCTGGACACCCACAGGCCACTCCCGGATATATTATTGGCTATACTAAGCAGTTATACACTGAATTACTCTCAACTTGTCAAGGGCTGAAATTTTCTTCATAGTCTGGCTCCAATGCTGTGATCAACTGTCCTTTGCATGGCTTTAGATTCCCTTTGGTTTTTAATCAACATACCCAAAAGGTGCTGGGGAGACTCAAATCAGTGATATTAAGTAAGTAAGCAGGCTAATAGGCAAATAATTTTGTTTTCAATTCAGGAATCATTAAGATGTAATAGTTATAAAGCTGGTTGTCAGGCATTTTCTTCCTTTCTTGTTATATCTCTCTGTATGTTTGTTTACCATTATTTCTGCAGTACAATTCATGAAAACTCTGCAGATGGCACTCAAGGAGAAAGGAAAGGTTTCTGTGAACTGCACTGACCTCTAGTGCTTCAGCTCCTCTCAGACCATTCTGTGGCCTCTGTATTTCCCTGAGATATAGGAGGGTCTCTGAAGATAGGCAGGTCAAGAATTTTAGTGAGGAGCATAATCATCCAGAATGTGTGTTAAAATGGGCTTCCCAGGTGGTGGTAGTGGTGAACAATCAGCCTGCCGATGCAGGAGATGCAAGAGACACAGGTTCCATCCCAGGGTAGGAAAGATCCCCGTAAGGAGGAAATGGTAACCCACTCTAGTATTCCTCTGGCTGAAAAATCCCATGAACAGAGGAGCCTGGCAGACTACAGTCCATGGGGTCGCAAAGAGTTGCACAGACCTGAGCACATTCCACAGGAAGATATTTGTGACCCATCTCAGAGACTTAACAAGCCTAGTCTTTGCTCCAAGACTGCATTTTTGCAGACTCCAGGGTGCTTTGGTGCAGGTCTCCATTACACTAAAAAAATATTGCCTTAATGTCTAGGCTTGCTTTCCTTAATATCCTTTCCTTTCCTTAATATACCTAGTAAAGCAGCCTTGACACTGCTCACTCACGGCTCCACACCGTAAATGAGGCCCTGGCATTGCATTTGGTTTACCCGTGGGGAAATGCACATCTATTCTATGTACAGTGAGGTGAACACCGATGAAGGCAAACATCTTGTGTAACAACGCCCTGTCTAGATGCACAACATGTTTCCAGTGTGCATCAGTCTCCATTCTATAAAACGGTCGCGTCCTCCACCGTTGCCCTACCTGCGTGAAGAACGCAAGTCTTAGCCGTCACGCCCGGGAGTCAAGCTGCAACCTTCCCAGTGCACACCTAGGAACGGCCGGGTGGGCGTGACCGGGGCACCACGTTGCCAATCGGCGTCCGGCTTGTTGATGGGTGTCAAATGCCGGTCGCTGATTGGCCGTGGCAAACCAGGCCTCTTCCTCTTAGCCTCACGCTGTCTGGACATTGCATCACCCGGCCAAGACGCAGACTCGTTTCTTTCAGAGCTGCGCCGTCCTGGATGCCGCTAAGGTATGGTCGGTCCTGCTCGTGGGGCCCCTCGGGTACTCCCTGTCCTGCCCACGGGGCTCCCCAGGTCACCTTGTCCTGCCCACGGGCCCCTCAGATACGCCCCTTCCTGCCCACGGGGACCCACGGTCCCCTCTGGTTCACAAGAATTTTTTTCAATGTTCATTGGGGGCCATGGGTTAGTACGTGCATATCCGTTTCCAAGGAAAAGATTGGGAGACGGTCTAAATGGTGCGAAAGAGTCCAACCAGGTACCAATACTGGCTGAGCGGTTCGACCGAGCGTTACAAACCTTGCAAGTTACTCAGCTTCAGCCTGGGATCCCGGTAGCTAACATTTAAGCCGTTGAGTGATTCAGAGAATTTGGTGTGATCGAGCTCACCGGAGAAGTTCAGAAGGTGGACGAAATTACTTGAAAGTCTGGGTATTCATAAGAACACATCAAGTCTTAGGTTCCCATAATGAGCATGTATTGCTGGATGTCTGTGATTAGAGGGAAGTAAGCACAGCGTCTCCCGTCTAACAGTCTTTAAAACCGTAATCCAAGGGCCCAGATGACGACCACGTCTTCGGTGGGAGAAGAAGGCTTCTCAGGAACTTCAGTGGATTTAGCCCTGAAAATGAATAATAACTGGAGGAGTAGGTGCAGAGAACTGTAGTATAATGTAGAAAAGGATTTTACGTTGTGTGTGATTCAGGAGATGGGGAATTGCTGTATTCACTGTAGCTTTGTGTGAGGAACAAGTGGGAGACGATGCTTAACTTCCAGCCTTATTAATTTATGATTTTCTTCTTTAGTGAAGTGGTGTTTCAAATGAATCCACGAAGGAAGATGAGTTTTTTTTATTAGGTGGGACAATATTAGTTTTTGCATTCATTCAGGAGTTGGAGAGAAGAAAGGCAGGATGAAACTAGAGGCAAAGCAATTGATTGAGAGAGTTTAGTAAATAAGATGAGCTTTTAAAAATTATCGGTAAAATAGTGGACAAAGTATCCTTTTCATAAGTAATTATTAAAAAGTGAATTATAGGGAACAGGAGGCAGCTCAATGTAGATTGCACTCATTCTTTTTGGGAAGATGGTTTAGTGACTGGGCAAAGGCAGGAAGAGTAGCATTTGTGGACAAAGAAATAGTAATAGTTTCCATAGATGGCAAGTGATTGCTGTGATTTCACTTAATCTTAAATATTGCGAGTATTTACAACCTTTATTTTACAGATGACGGAATTGAGGTTTAAAGGTTGAATAACTTTTCCTATAAGCCACATACTAAGTTGTGGCACCAAAACTGTCACATTCCAAAGCCAACCCTCTTAATCATCATTCCTGCCAAGAGGAGCCCATGGAGTGGGATAGATTGGAAAATCAATTGGGAGGAGTATCACTAAGGGTGCTGACAAAGGGATTCATTTAAATATTTTTGAGCACCTATGCTGTGTAAGTACACAGTGAGACACAAAATAGTAAGAGGTTAGTGAAATGCTTTTGCCAGCAACGAGTTTGCAGTTGAATTGGAGAGACATGGGACATGCAATATAAATAAACGTTGATGTGTAGGAGAGGAACAGATTCTGGGGAGGGGGATATTTAATTTTGAAAAAGGTGGTTTGGTAAATTCCCATAGAGCAGAGTACATTTATGCTAAGTAGTGCTAGAGTACTTAAGAGAAAGGGCCTGAAACTGGAAAGCAGTTTTGTGAGCCAAAAGTTTTGTTTCTCAGCAGTGTCTAAGAATGTGGTATAGTTCGGAGCTTGAGTTTTGTAAGAGTAAAGGAAAGGTCAGGAGCAGGAATTGTTGGTAAGATCGTGCCCCAGTGAAAAGCCTGAACATTGGGAATAAGGAACCACTGGATTTTTTTTTTTTAATACAGAAATGTACTTTAGTAGAGAAATGGTACTTCCAGAACTTTTCCTCTAGGAAGGTGGTGTGCAGGGTGTATAGTATTTTTTTTTCTCTTGTCGTGTCCAACTCTTTGCGACCTCACAGACTGTAGCTTACCAGGCTCCTCTGTCCATGGAATTCTCCAGGCAAGAGTACTGGAGTGGGTAGCCATTCCCTCCTCCAAGGGATCTTCCCTACTCAGGGATCAAACCTGGGTCTCCCATATTGCAGACAGATTCTTTAGTTTCTGAGCCACCAGGGAAACCTGATAAAGTTAATGACATACTCAAAAATAATCAAAACAGAGTAATATGAAGTAAATAAAAATCTGTTCCTTCACACTTTCCTCATCGTATCCTATTCTCTGGTGGTGGCCATTGTTAAATTTGGTGGGTAGCCTTCTAAATTAAGTACAGAATTGCTTAAACATAGACTTAGTATATATTTGTATATTTTCTAATATACTTGAAAATAATGCATATAGTATAAATTACTATCAGCAACTGTGACTCACTGGTTTTCAGTATGTTTAATATGTATGCTTACATATTTTGGTTTATTATTTTTACTGCCTGCATGGTATTGATGTACCATAATTTATTTTAGTCTATTACTTATTCATGGGTATTTAAATTGTTTTCACATATTTGTCTATAGAAGTGCTTCCGTTGATATCTTTATACATATTTTACACATTTGCGTAAGTATATCTCTGGCTTGCTGCTGCTGCTGCTGCTAAGTCGCTTCAGTTGTGTCTGACTCTGAGACCCCATAGACAGCAGCCTGCCAGGCTCCTCTGTCCCTGGGATTCTCCAGGCCAGAATACTGGAGTGGGTTGCCATTTCCTTCTCCAATGCATGCCTTTCTGGCTTATATGTTAATAAGATATAAGTTGTCTTTAAAAAGGCTGGAGATGGACCCGCCACTGGGGTTAAATTTGACTTAATGTAGCAGGTTATGAAGATCTGGGAATGAGGAAGACGGAATAGAGAAATAGACTTAGAAGTCAAACCCATGTAACTTGGTGATCTGTTGGATGTGGGGATCATCTGGTAGTATTAAAGGTGACTCAGACATTTCAGGTAAGGGGAAGAAATAGTGGAACTACTAGAACAGTGATATTAAAAATGGGAACAAGTGTGGTAAAGATCATGAGATTTATTTTTAAATTTTTTTGGTGTACTTTTCCAAGATATGTTGAGGTAAACACAAGTAAAGGTCAAAAAGGGTATCTAGAAATTGCTGAAGAGGATGTTGAGGCTAAAGAGGTGAGAAGGAGTCATGGACTAGGGAAGACGGTGGAGACCTTGAATTGTAGTTAAGAGGAAGAAGAGGAGATTGCTTCCCTGAGCATGACTGGTAAGGTTAATCCCCCTCCTCTTTCTGCTCCCACTTTCACCCACGAGCCCTGTGGTTACTGGAGGCTGTTGTGCAGGTACAGCTGTCCAGTGGATGTGAGGGGCTAGAGCAATCCTGTGATATATGCATGGGGGCTGTTTCTCCTCAGCAGCCGCCATAGCCCGGTCACTGATACACGACACTTCCTGGGATAGTCAGTGCCATTACATGGGGTCTTTGCGTTTGGCCTAATAATGCAGTGGTTCTTAATCTTTGGAGATGTAGAGGCTCACTGGAAATTTTATAAAACTTTAAAGCCATCTTCACAGAAAGCTTAACTCTCATTTTCTTTAAAAAAAAAAAAAAAGAAAAATATTCAGATAAATAAAATAGCAGAACAGTTTAAGAGGAGGACTTAAATTGTGATGTGCATGCTAATCCCCTCAGGTCTTGTTAAAATGTAGATTTGGACTCCTTAATCTGAGGAAGGGCTGGTGAGTCTTCTCCAGTCAACTTTTATAGATGCTGGTAATAATAAGACCAGCCTTGATAAGCATTAAGAGTGACAGACGTAAATGTGTTGATATCTGAAGATCTGTTAGTCTTCAGGTATAACCTCTTTAAGTTTCAACTGGCCTCTAATAAAGTTGTCACTGATCCAGTAGGACTCCTACTACATCAGTAAATGTACAGACTTTAACGCCTCTCTCCATCCTTGAAAGGTTGTGAGTTATGACAAGAGCTGAAGATGCAAAGTGCCTTTCAACTTCTGTTTAATGACATGTAATGGCACAATCTGGGGTTTCCCAGGTGGCACTAGTAGTAAGTATGTATCCTGCCTGCCAATGCAGGATACATAAGAGATGCAGGTTCCATCTCTGGGTTGGGAAGATCCCCTGGAGGAGGGCATGGCAGCCCACTCCAGTATTCTTGCCTGGAGAATCCCATGGACAGAGGAGCCTGGCAGGCTACAGTCCATAGGGTCGCACAGAGTTGGACATGACCTAAAGCAACTTTGCACGCACACATGCATGCAAATGGCTTACTCTCATCAGAAAATGGATAGTTGAGTTAAATGGCACACATGTTCTTTCCTTATTTTTATCCTATATAAAACTCAAAGGCACTCTCACGTCTCAAAAATGAATGAAAGAGGGACAACAGGAGAAATACTGCTTGTAACAAACTTTAAAAACAACTTTATCTAAAAAAAAAAACAAAAACAACTTTATCTGATGTTAAAAATATTAATTAAACAGATCACTCATTTCCGTGTGTGACTCAGACCTCTGTGGCATAAATCTCATTTTCTGTAGATTTTCACTTATGTGCAAAATTAATATCCTTTTGACTTTTTAATCCCTTGTGTTGGCTGCCAGGAAGCTCACAGTTATATCTTGAATCGGTGTTGCTAATTTAGACCAAGGATCTGCATGATTTAAATTTTCCCTGATCTTGAATTTCCATATAATTTTAATTAAATTCCCTAATTTTATTTTTAATCAGTTTGTGTATTTGCCATCTCATGGTTAGTCCTTTAGTCTCTTCACATTCTCTGTCAAATAAAATAGAATAAAAATATGTTAACATAGTAAGGACTAGATCTTTGAAATTCCATAATTTCTACCATTGCTTTATATACATAGCTTTTTTTTTTAATAAAAAAATTTTTTTTATGGCATAGTTCAGTTATGGTGCTTAGGCTTTGATTTTTCAGAATTGGTTGAAGTATGTCAGTTCCTGTGCTTCTAGAGTCAATTATCTCAGATTGTTACTTGAGTTCTTAAGGTTTTCCACCTTCTCTGTTTTCTCGTTATTAGAGTTCCTGTCCCATTGTAATCTGATGTTGGCTTGGAAATCTGGTCACCAACCTTATTAAAATTATAAAGTGAGAATAAATAGGCTTTGAGGAGAAATGGGCTCAAGGATGCCCACTAGATAGTTAAACCACTAGATAGTTAAACCCAGACTGATCATGTATTTCTGAATGAGGTTGTTAACTTCTGAAAAAGACACTAAGACCTCTCACTAGGCACTAAATCAGAGCGGCATAGGATTTGTCCTTTACAAAAATCATGAGTAAGCAGCACAGTTGATAAAATGTAAAATTAAAATAATCTTGGAATTATTTGAATGTCATTCTTATCTTTTTAGCTTTAACATTTTTTAAGGTTTTGCCTGTTTCCCTCAGAAAGATTTGGTTGATTCAACAGAAGTACTTTATGTCTTATGAATGTAGGTAAGAATTTTTACCTACTTTGAGATTTATTTTTTCAGATTATTAATGAATTTTTAGTATCATTACAATTGGCAAGGTTTTCTTTTCTTTTAAGAAATGTGTTGTCTGCAATTACTAAATGTTATACTGTAGTTGAAGAATAAATGAGTGTGAATTGGACATAAATTTTGAAATTTAAAAGTACCATATGTTTTTACTTCATACTATATACAGAAATAACTCAAGATGGATCATTGACCTAACTGTAAGAGCTAAAACATCACAACCTTGTTGTTGGTAGTGATTTCTTAGATATGAAACTAAAAGTTCAAGTAACAAAACCTCTAAATAAACTGCACTTCACCAAAATTAAAAGTGTTCATGCTTCAAAGAATATACCATGAAGAAAATAAGAAACAAGCTATGGAATGGGAAAATTTTTTTGCAAATCCTGTAACTGATAAGGGGCTTGTACCTAGATTGTATAAAGAATTCTTACAACTTAGTAGTAAAAAGAGAGCCCAATTAAACAGCAGGCAAAAGATGAATAGACATTTCTCCAAAGAAGGTATAAAATGACCAATAAGCTCAGCATCACTAATCATTAGGGAAATGGAAATCAAAAGCACAGTAAGATACTACTTTATACCACCTAGGATTTCATATAATCCAAAGTTGGACAATAAGGAGTGAGGATGTAGAAAAACTGGAATCTTATTCTCTGCTAGGAGAATATAAAATGACACAGCAGCTTTGGAACACATTTTGGCAGTTTCTCAAAAAGTTGAACACAGTTACCATAAGCCAGCAGTTGCACTCTTAGGTATTTACCTAAGAGCTGAAAACTTATGTCTACATAAAAACTGCCCTGTCCAAAAGTGAAAACAATGCTAATGTCCATGAACTGAGGAATTAATAAAGAAAAGTGTGAAATCTGTAAAATGAATTATTATCCAGCCATAAATGAAAAATGAAGTATGAGTACCTGTTACAACATGGATGAACCTTGAAAACATAATTCTAAGTGAAAGAAGCCAGACCCAGTAGTCTGTATATACGTAATTTCATTTATGTGAAATGTCCAAAATAGGAAGATCTAGAGAGGAGGCAGAACAGTCACCAGATAGTGAAGAAGAGGAAGGAGAATGACTGCTAATGTTTACAGTTTTTTGGAAAGCTGAAGAGGGAGTAGTGATGAAAATGTTTTGGAATTAGAGTGGTTGTGGTTGCACAGTCTTGGGTATATACTTTAAAAAGAAAAAGGCAAAAGTGAATTGTACACTTTAAAAGGGTGAACTTTATGGTATGTGAACTTTACCTTTAAAAAGTTTAATGTACCATGTAGTATCATTGCTAGTGATAGGAACATTCATTTTAATGTATGGTACTCTGTTATTCCTAGACTTCTCCTTTGAGAATAAAAAATTTGATTTCTCTTGCAGTGACAAAAATGGTTCAACAAGTTCCAGAAAACATTAATTTTCCTGCTGAAGAAGAGAAAATCTTGCAGTTTTGGTCTGACTTTAATTGTTTCCAGGAATGCTTAAAGCAATCAAAACATAAGCCAAAGTATGTGAATATCTTTGGTTAAGGTATAGTCTAAAAATAATCATTTCTCAGAATCTCCTACCTCTTTATATATCTCAGTAGTAGATATATGTTGAATGAATGAGCTTTTAACTACTAGAGGTACATTCAGTTTCTTATTGAGGTCTTCCAAACAGTTTATATGTCAAGTCTCTTCCTTTCCACTTTTCTTATTATTACCATTCTCATTTAAGCATTTAGACAAGTAGTGTAGTAGCTTCCTGTTGGGGTTCTTCCTACCTCTAGTCTTTATTCACCTAAAAACCAGTCTTTTCTTTAATTACTGTTTTTATCATGTGTCTCTTCTGCTCAAAAAACCTTATATTAGGTGTTTTTTGCCCTATTTTACCGATGATCTAACTTACGATCAGGATGAATAATTTCCTTTAGATCATAGAACTAATAAATGAAGAATGGATGGTCTAATGCAGGTCTCTCCAAATGGTCATATTTAGCCTTTTTGAATGCAGGGCCTCCAGTAGACATCTAATCAGTTATGTCTGAGTTTCCTAGCCTTGCAGCTTTTCTTCTCCCCAAAGACTCTACTGTTACAGGAGCTGTCTGTAGTAAAATGCTGACTTAGTTTCTGCTGTCTATTTAAAGTAACAACAAATTTTTCTTACCTCTTAGATTTACCTTCTATGATGGGCCTCCTTTTGCAACTGGACTGCCTCACTATGGACATATACTTGCAGGGACAATTAAAGATATAGTTACAAGATATGCTCACCAGAGTGGGTTTCACGTTGACAGAAGATTTGGTTGGGATTGTCATGGTTTACCTGTGGTATGTTTGAGTCATCAGCTGTATTATGTTCTGATATTTTAAAATAAGCATTATATTTCAATATATAATATGTTAAATTATGAATTTTTGCTATACTCATATATTCTTCAACTTTATTTCTATAATACTGTGTACAGTTCATTTTCTCTATAGATTTTCTGAGAACTAATTTTTTAATTTTTTATTTTCTAGCTTTGTTGAATTGCATTTATTTCATAGGGCAGGGATGTTAACGATCTTATTGCAAATTTTCAGGAATATGAAATTGATAAGACCCTGGGAATCAGAGGACCAGAGGATGTAGCCAAATTGGGAATTGCGGAGTATAACAGTCAGTGCCGAGCAATTGTGATGCGATACTCTACTGAGTGGAAGGTATAATTGGTGTTTTAAGTAGAATTTTTTTTAAAAACTAGTTTTTAAAGGGGAGTTGAAATACTTTATGATCGTTTGTGCTTTTTATGACATGCACCCAAAGTTGACTGTCCTCTTTAAAGGACTGTTTAGCTTCCATCTTCAACTTCATTGCCTAAACTGTTAAGCTGAACCCTCTCTTTTTTGATTTCTATGTTCCTGATTGATCTTCCAAATTTAATCTCCTACCTTCCCACAGTGTATGACAGGAATCATGCTGTCCTAACAAACAGATTAACTTGAATGTTGCAATTTTAAAATTCAGATGTTAAAAATAATTCACACTTGGACTGGTTGTTATATTAGCTTGATTCCCATCTTGCCCACTGCTTTTCTAGTCATAGAGCTCCCACAGCCGATACATTTAAGTATAACTGTCAAGTCTGGCAGAGCTCTTGTCTTCTCTTAATTCTGATGGGCTTAGAAACAAAGGTCTTCAACTCCCCCCTTCCTCCCTGCCTCTCAGATTGTTGTACAACTGTACAGATTGCTGTACAATGCAAAAACATATCTGGCTTTTATTTTTTTCCATCTTCATGATCTTACCACTGTTTCAAATTTGCTGTTCCTGCCAGTGGTATCAGTCTTCCAGAGTTCAAATTTTAGTCATCATGACCTGTTAAAACCTTTAACCTTTCTTAATATCTCTTATCTAGACATTTCTTTTCATTCCTACAGCCTAGTCTTTCAGCCACCATTGTCTTCATTTCTATAACAATCTAATAATTGGTCTCTTGCTCATGTTCTTTCCACTTAGCTTGCCAAGTTATTTCTCTCAAGACTGTTTATTATGCTCTTTCTGCTCAAAACTTATTGTTTAATAAAATTTGATTTCACCAACCTAAAAATCAAAGCTCCGTAATTTTCTCCTAACCTAACTTTCCTGAATCTACCTTTATTGCCTGGTCACTAATAGGGGAAAGTCCTGATGGTTGTAATATACATGTGGGCTGTTTTTTTCCCCCCAAAATAGTATAAAGAGCCTCTATACCAAACACCCACTTCCCAAAAGCTAACACCTTTAATGACTATGGTATAATTATCAAAATCAAGAAATTAGCATTGATACAATATTATACATCTATTCAGATTTAACCAGTTGGCCACTAATTCTTATTTCTGATGCAAGATCCAGTCTAGGAATACAGATTTCATTCAGTTGTGTCTCTGCAGTCTCCTTCAATCTGGAACATTCCTTTAGTCTTTTGTCTTCATGACCTTGTCGCCTTTTAAAAAATACAGAAATTCCTTCAGTGTCTGATATTTCCTCATGGTTCAGTTTAGGTTATACTTTTTTGGCAAAAATGCCTAAGAAGTAGCATCAAGCCCTCTTAGTCTGTCATATCAGAAGGCACGTAGTGCCGATATGTCTCATTGGCGTTGTTAATGTTGTTCACTAAGGCGATTCTGTGAAGTTTCTCCATTGTCAAGTTTCGGGTTTTCCTTTGTAATTAGTAAGTACCCTGTTTCTTATCATACTGTGACTCATTAATTTCAGCAACCATTGATGATTCATGCCAGCAACAGTTAGATCTGCAGTGTTTGACACGTGGTAGCTTTGGTAGACTTTTATGTGTTGTTTACAATATAGATTTACTTGAACCATTGATTGTTCTTCCACAATCATCATATATAATGATGATAATTGCTATGTAATAACATGTCGTTGTCTAAAAACTCTAATATTCCTATTTTTTTAATATTCACATGCTTTAAGTCTACTATTACCAGACTTGGCCGATGGATTGACTTTGACAATGACTATAAAACTTTGTATCCACAATTCATGGAATCTGTCTGGTAAGTTTATTTGACGGTATAAATATGACTGTTTGTTGTATTAGTAGAGAGGTGCTCTAGTATGAATCAGCTTGTTTCATAGTTACCTGAAATCTCTGGGAATTGATTTGTTTTTTCCTTTGTTTTTAAAGACTTAATTTTGCTATGAACCTAAAAATGCTCTAAAAAGATAAAAAGAGGAAGATACAGAGATTTCCCACATATTTTATGCCTCCACACATACAGAGCCTCCTCTGTTATCATCATCCCCCACCAGAGTGGTACATTTGTTACAATTCATGAACCTGTATTGACAGATCATAATCAGCTGAAGTCCAGAGTTTCCATTAGGGTTCCCTCTTCTTGTACATTCTTTGGATTTGGACAGATGTGTGACGATATACTTCCATAATTCTGCTATCATACAGAGTATTTATATTCCCTGAAATTCTACAGTACTGTTCATTCCTTCCACCCCTAAATTTATCTTTGAATTCAGTATATTTTAGATTCTAAGAAGGTATTAATGATACTTGAATTTTTGATGTGTACTTGAACTTTTTACTGACAGAAATTATATATGCAGTCACTGTTTCCTAACAGATTCAAAATTAATTTTTCTTCCTTTAACTGTAAATAAGAATTGTTGCAATGCCAGTTTTGATATGTAATTTAACTTGAGCTTCCTACAGTAGTCTGAGAATCATTACATATCGTTAGTTGGCAAACAATTATTATGGCTACAGAATGCCCTGTGTACATAACTCAGACCTTGAGGAAGTCCTCCTTTTGTTAAGTTATGTGTAATTACAGGTGAGTTGCAGAGATCTTTTGTAGGATTCTTTTTTTTTTGGGCCCTGCATTGAAGTGTTTGTGCTTCTTACTGCCTTCCTATCTCCCTGATTACATTTCTATTAGTCAATATCTGTTGCACATGCTTGGCACATGCTCTTTGAGGAGCTAGATATCTAGGGCAGTTCTCAGACCCTCTGACTAAGGTACCACTGTGAGTGCATCTCCAGACCCATATATCCAAGGGTGGAAGTTGATTAAATTCTCTGGCAAGGCAGGAACTTTGGACAGAGGTTCTTCCTATTTCACTGACTAGGTGGAGTTCTCATGACTAGTGCATTCTAAAAATGCAGGGTTTCTGTTAAATGTCTGAAAAAGAAGGTATTCTTTATGCTCCAGATCAGCATTTAAGTATTTAGCACTTAAATGTGGTTAGTATGATTGAGAAACTGAGCTTCTAATTTTAATGAATTAAATGAGCACATGTGGCTAGTGCTACCATAGTAGACAGTGCAGCTTTACATCATACTTCTTTATTTATATTAAAACATACTTCAATCGGGAAAATCATTCAAAGCCTCTTAGTGTTAGAATGTTGGTTATTGCCGAGGAACATGTTGACATATAAATAAGGCACATAAACCTAGCGTGAATATAAAAATAATAGTAGGTGATACATTTTAAATGATAGCGTTAATGGTGATAATGTAGATTGAGTTGGTACTTTTGAGTATATATAAAATACTTCCATATCAATTTTCCCAGATGATTCAGAAAGTCCTGTGACTTGGGGTTAGACCCTGTTGGAGGTAAAGGCAAGTGACTGTGATTTGTCGCTGAGATCACTCAGCGAGTTATATGGCTCTTAGGCTTGAATCTGGATCTTAATATCAAATCTGACAGTTCCTCTGGTCTCCTGTGAATGTACTGTGAATCAGAGTCTATAATTTAAAGTTTGAATTTGGGAAATTTTTTACAAGACACCAGGCTTTCAGACTTTATTCAAAGTCAAGGAATACCATGAAAATTTGTGCATAGTTTTTTCACAAAAATGTATTTTACCATATGGGAGAGAATTTAATTCATTTATTGTTCCGAGTACTTAGGACTCGAACTACAAAAATGAGTTAAATAAAGGCAGAATTGAGTAAGAATTCCCACCAAATGCATTCTTGTATCCGTCTAGGAAAGGTGACTAGTACCACAGGAGAACCTGGGATGACTGTTTTGCAGTGTCTTGGTGCACTTAGCTTAAAGCAACATGTTTAATAAGTGTTTAGTAAAAATTCTTGACTGACTATAGGAGAGATATCTGATCCTAATCCCAGTTGTTTCTACTTAAGCCTTTGTAAAACTGTCCATTATAGTGAAATTTAAGCAATACACCAGAAAAGTATGAAGAAAAACAACCTAAAATCCCAACTGTAAGTTAACACATTGGTGGAAACCTATTTTTTTTAGCATCTCTAAAAATGTAAATATGTATACTGATATGTACAGTTTCACATAAATGGTACCTCATTGTACAATATGGTGTCAATTGCTTTTCTCAGTCAACATCAAGTCATGAGCATCTTTCTGTATCAACAGATACTAGCACTTTTAATGTCTACATTGTTGTTGTTTAGTCGCTAAGTGGTGTCTGACGCTTTGCGACCCCATGGACTGTAGCCTGCCAGGCTCCTGTGTCCATGGGATTCACCAGGCAAGAATACAGGAGTGGATTATTGTTTCCCTCTCCAGGTTTAATGTCTACATAATATCTCATTATACTGATCTGTTATAATTTACCAGCTATTCACCAGTTGAGAGACATTGTGTTTCTACTTCTTTGCCTGTCAGATACTCTGCAAATGGAAACTAGACTGGCATAGATGTTTGTATTTGGGAAAACAGGATTTTGGCGATGTAAGTTTTGAAAAATTCTTTCTCTTTACTTGTCAGGTGGATCTTCAAACAACTCTATGATAAAGGCCTTGTTTATAGAGGTGTGAAAGTCATGCCCTTCTCCACTGCGTGCAATACTCCACTCTCCAACTTTGAATCTCACCAGAATTACAAGGTATGTGAGATGGCATTGGACATTAAGTTATGTAATCAGAAGTTAAATGGTTGTGATGACCATGGTAACTTAGTCCCAGTGTGGAACGTTAAGCCTGGGGAGTGATGTACATGATGTATCTTAATGTGATGTGTCCACGTGTGCTCTTACTTTTGTCTGACTCTCTCTGACCTCATGGACTGTGGCCTGCCAGGCTCGTCTGTTCATGGAATTTTCCAGGCAAAAACATTGGAGTGGGTTGCCATTTCCTTCTCCAGGGGATCTTCCCACCTAGGGATCAAACCCATGTCTCTTGCTTCTCCTGCATTGGCAGGCAGATTTTTATGAACTGAGCCACTGGAGAAGCCCTCGGCTGGTCTTAATAGATAGATTTTGATTGATAGATTTTGCTTATTTTAACCATATTTTTATGCCTCTCTTTGTTTAATAAGTCCAGCTCTGCTCTATTTTCCTCAAGTCACTGTTTCATAAGGCTTATTGCTTAGGATTATTTTATGCCTCGTCTAAGACCTTGTAATATCATTTATTTGTTAAAAGTATTTGGAAGAAAATCTGATTTGCCGTTGGTGATGTGTTATGATCTTTGCTTTGATGAATGAAATAACTTGTTGTCTTTGGTATAAGAATTTAAACATGTCTGACATTTACATAGTGTACTTTGTTTAGTCATTCAGTCGTGTCCAGCTGTTTGTGACGCCAAGGACTACAGCACGCCAGGCTTCCCTGTCTGTCACCATTTCCCAGAGCTTGCTCAAACTCATGTCCATTGAGTCGGTGATGCCATCCAGCCATCTTGCTCTCTGTCATCCCCTGCTCCTCCTACCTTCAATCTTTCCCGGCATCGGGGTCTTTTCTGCTGAGTCAGCTCTTTGCATCAGGTGGCCAAAGTATTGGAGCTTCAGCATCAGTCCTTCAAGTGAATATTCAGGATTGATTTCCTTTAGGATTGACTGGTTTGATCTCCTTGCAGTCCAAGGGGGTCAGTGTACTGCTTTACCTTATCCAGAGAGATAGTAAAAACTGTAAGTCTTTAGAAATAAGAGGTATCTGTTCTCACATGTTTGTATTCAAGTAGTGGTTTTATTTCTGATGTTATTTAACATCTTGTCCTCTTTGTTTTTAAAGGACTTCGATTTGTTCAGAATTCTCATTTCATGACTTAGGTTTGAAAATTATTAAAACTTGCACTTCAGATGCATTTTCCATCTTAGAGAATGCTTTCAACATCTCATTGGATTATTCATAGGGACTCCTACTATTGTACTTTTTTAATAAAATATATTAAGCACATAAAAATGTAGAGATTAATATAATAACTGTTGAGTACCAAAGGCTTAAACTTTGTCAGATCTGAATATATTGCTGTATTTTCTTCCTTCTTAAAAACACTTTAATGTGAAGAATTTCAAGCACGCACAAAAGTAGACAATAATTAGCTAACTCTCCTGTGCCTATCATGTATCCGCAACAGTCTCTATAGCCAGTCCTGCCGCATCTACACACTTCACTTATTTCTCCCAGATGCATTTTCAAAAGCAAATTATAGACATGTCATTTTATTGATAAGTAATCCATTGTGTACCTTTAATAATTAATCTTTCTTTAATCTTTCTTAAAAATTAATCTTTCTTTAACATTACCATAGTACTGTTGTCACACCTTAAAAAGTCACATCAATCATTTTGAATATTCTTAATGTTAAATATTCTGCAATTGTTTAACTGCTGGATATCATCAGTGTTCACATTTCTATTTGTCTCATAAATAGCGTCTTTTCCCCCTAAGGTTATTTCTAGTTGTTTGTTTTTTAATCCAGACCTAAGGAAAGTTCATATTCAGTAATAGTTGTCTCTTAGATCTTTTTTAATGTGTAGGTCTCCATTTCTGTTTTTCTTTTGCTTCCCTCGCCCCCCGCCCGCCCCCCACCTTTGCAAATCGTTGTCTGGGAAACAGGTGTTGCTTTGTAGAGTTTCCCATGATCTGAATTTTAATGATTACAACTTCATAATCTGATTTAACATTTTCTCTGTCCTCTGCATTTTGTAGATATAAGTACTTTGTTTCTGTGTTTGTTTTTTTCTTTGACTGTATATAATAGAGGTCAGTATTTGTTTTTTTTATTCGGACATGCACAGATCCTAAGTATACCAAGTAATGGGTTGCATTGGGGAATTCCCCAGCGAATCGGTGGTTAGGACTCGGAGCTTTCACTGCTGAGGGCACAGGTTTTGTCCCTGTTCTTGGAACTAAAATCCAGCAAGCCCTGTGGCATGGCCAAAAAAATTAAAAATAAAATTGGTTTCACTAAATGCATCTGTTTTTTTTCAAATATATCAGATATCACAGGTAACAGTTGATTAGTTTTGTCTGGTTCTGTACTTTGAAGAAATGGGAAGATATACTATGTATTCTTTTCTTTCTGGCTTTTCTCTCTCAGCATTGCTTGTGATAGTCATCCATGTTTTGTAGAGTTATGGATCTTTTGTTCTAATTACTGTGTGGGTAAATCTACCACAGTTTGTTTATTTACACCACCTTTCTCTTTTCCATTTCTTTCTTTACATCCTGATAGGTAACCACTATGCTGAATTTGGGTTTCTTAATTATGCATATTTTTATATTGTTGCTATGTACATAAGTATTCATTAACAGTATATACTGTTTTTATATATGTTTTTGAGTATCATCCATTGTTCTTATTTGGAACCTTGCCTTTTAAAATAAACATTATGTTTTAAAATTCCTTCTTATTTATACATGTAGCTTTAAGTTTAATTTTAACTGCTGTTTTTTAAGATGGTTGGATAGCATCACTGACTCAATGGACGTGAACTTGGGCAAACTGTAATAAATAGAGGGGGCAGGGAGACCTGACGTGCTGCATGGGGTCACAAAGAGTCAGACACAAGTTATTGAATGAACAACAATGTAGTAGTGATCCCCAGCCTCTTGGGAGCCAGGGACTGGTTTTGTGGAAGACGGTTTTTCCACAGACCAAGTAAGGGGATGGTTTGGGGATGATACAAGCACATTACATTTATTGTGCACATTATTTCTGTTATTATTACGTCACCTTTAGTTTTTAGCTTATTTAACTTACATGCAGAGTACATCATGCAAAATGCCAGGTTGGATGACCTACAAACTGGAATCAAGATTGCCAGGGGAAATATCAGTATCCTCAGATATGCAGATGACACCACCCTTATGGCTAAAAATGTAGAAGAACTAAAGAGCCTCTTGATGAAAGAGAAGAGTGAAAAAGTTGGCTTAAAACTCAGCATTCAAAAAACTAAGATCATGGCATCCGGTCCCATCACTTTATGGCAAATAAAAGGAGAAACACTGGAAACAGTGGCTGACTTTATTTTTCTGGGCTCCAAAATCACTGCAGATGGTGACTGCAGCCATGAAATTAAAAGATGCTTGCTCCTTGGAAGAAAAGCTATGACCAACCTAGACAGAGACGTTACTTTACCAACAAAGGTCCGTCTAGTCAAAGCTATGGTTTTTCCAGTAGTCATGTATGGGTGTGAGAGTTGGACTATAAAGAAAGCTGAGTGCTAAAGAATTGATGCTTTTGAACTGTGGTGTTGAAGACTCTTGAGAGTCCCTTGGACTACAAGGAGATCAAACCAGTCCATTCTAAAGGAAATCAGTCCTGAATATTTATTGGAAGGACTGATGCTGAAGCTCAAGCTCCAATACTTTGGCCACCTGGTGCGAAGAACTGACTTATTTGAAAAGGCCCTGGTGCTGAAAAAGATTGAAGGCAGGAGGAGAAGGGGATGACAGAGGATGATATGGTTGGATGGCATCACTGATGCAATAGACATGAGTTTGAGTAGGCTCCGGGAGTTGGTGATGTATAGGGAAGCCTGGTATGCCGCAGTCCGTGGAGTTGCAGAGAGTCAGATCTGACTGAGCGACTGAACTGAAGTGAACTGATTATATCACCTCCACCTCAGACCGTCAGGGATTGGATCCCAGAGGTTGGGGACCTCTGCTGCATGTGTGTGTGTGTGCATTTGTTTCCAACTCTGTGACCCCATGGATTGTAGCCCACCAGGCTTCTCCGTCTGGAATTTTCCAGATGAGAATACTGGAGTAGGTTGCCATTTCCTCCTCCAGGGAATCTTAGGAACCCAGGATTCGGACCCAGGGATCAAACCTCCATCTCTTACATCTCCTGGACCCTTTCATCTAACAAATAGGTTACAGTTTATCTATTCATTCTTTTGATAGATGTTTGAATTGAATTGTTCAGAGGGCTAGGGTTTTTTTTTTTTTTCTTTTTTCAAATGGTAACAGTGTTGTTCCAAACATTTTGTAATACAAATCCTTGTGTACTGTGCTGGAGTTTTCTTTGGTAACTAAATTTTTACATGTTAGTTTCCTATAGTAGTTTGGTCCTAGAGTTTTCAAAGTTTATACTCATCTATAAGTAAATAGATACATTTTCTTATTGGGAAAGAGCAAGCTGTAGGGAAGTAAATTGAGTTAATGAAGAAAATCCTTCCAGACTTCTCAAAAGATAACTGAGCATACACACACAAACTAAATGATGATATATAAAAATACTTATTTTTTATATTGTCTTAATTTTTAGTTTCTAGAAGTCTGGTTGATGTGATTGTTTATGAAGCTTATGCTCATTGTGGAAAATTTAGAAGCCATAGAAGATATTAAGAAGAAGGAGAAAATTATAATCCCAGTACCCAAAGGAAATCACTATTAATGTTTTATTTTAGGTTTCCCTTTAGTGGCTTTTTTATTTTTTAAGTTTTTTATGTTCATTACTATATATGTTAAAATTAATATTTTTATACCTTAGTACCTATTTCCTGACTTAATAAGACAGCAGTTTTTTTGCTCTTCCATTTCCTTGCTTTATTCCATATACTTGTACAAAATGAATGTATATTTGAAGCCAACACCCCAATAAAGTTAAGAAGGAGCCTTATCAATTAATCTATCAAAAGCTCTCCCTTCTCATGGTCCTTTCAGTTTAGTGTGTATCACCCTACTCCTTTATAGTTACTGCTGTCCTCATTCCAACCTCATTGTTCACTGATTCTCTACTAAATATAAATACAGTTGTACAGTTTGTTCTTTTTTATCTGTCCGACTTCTTTTGCTCAAGATTGTGTTTCTGGAAGTCATCTGTGTTGTGTGTAGTTATAGATCATTTTAGTTACTGCCCAGTATTTAGCTTATCTATTCTAATGGCTAAATTTATTTATTTATGTGGCTGTGTCAGGTCTTAGCTGTGATGTGTGAGATCTTTTTTTGAGGCTCACAGATTACCTGGTTGTGGCTCATGGGCTTCAATAGTGGCCAAGTGGGCTTAGTTGTTCCATGATATGTGGGATCTTAGTTCCTGACCAAGGATTAAGCGTGCTTCCCTGGCATTGCAGGACAGAGTCTTAGCCGCTGGACCACCAGAGAAGTCCCTGTCCCTTCTAATGTTGATTGCCCTTTGGGTAATACCTAGTTACTGGCTGTTAATGAATATTCTAGAACTTGAGTTTTGGGGAGTATATATAGATATTTCTATTGCTTACATTCCCAGGAGTGGAACTATTGTGTCATAAAGTTATACTTACATTTAGCTCTAGTACTAGAGTTGGCAAACTATGTAAAGGACCAGATAGTAATTATTTTAGACTTTGTAAGCCACATGGTCTGTCAGTCCTGTCAAAACCATTCTTAGCTCTTGGACTGTACACAAAACTGGTAGTGGCCAGATTTGACTCAAGGACCGTGGTTCATTGTCTC
This sequence comes from Cervus canadensis, assembly GCF_019320065.1. NCBI lineage: Eukaryota > Metazoa > Chordata > Mammalia > Artiodactyla > Cervidae > Cervus > Cervus canadensis. The sequence goes on along the minus strand of NC_057415.1, from coordinate 17,068,508 downwards.
CCACTCTTAAAGACTTTTCCAAAGGGGTTATACTGATTAATATCTCCACTAGACTGTTATGATTACACTGCATCCTTGCCAACACTCACTATTTTCTTTTTTTTGTTTTGTTTTGTTCATTCTTTAATTGTGTACTAAGGATTATTTTTGACATAATTTCAGATTTCCTGAAAAGTTGAAAACACAATTCTCATATACCCTTCAGTGAATTTTTTATTAATATATTTTTGAATAAATAATACCTGTTTTGCAAAATAGTTATTTTATTAACCTAACTCTTTATAGACTTTATAAAATAGATCATTGTAATAGTGAAATCTCCATTATGTATCCCTCTTGATAAACTTTAAGTATTTTAGTTGTGACTACTAAGGTAATTGTTAAAGCATTTCTTTATATAAAACTGTATTTGGAATTTCCTGCTTTGTGTTTTCTTCTTACAAATATGGCAGATTTTTTTTTAAAGCTCAGTTTATTCTGAAAATCAAATTATTGTGTTCTTTAGGATCAGTTCCTTTTTCTTGCAAGTCTACTATTATGAATTTTATTAAAGAATATTTTATCTCATTTGATTTCAGGATGTTCAAGATCCTTCAATATTTGTAACTTTCCCTTTGGAGGAAGATGAAAATGTTTCTCTGGTTGCCTGGACAACTACTCCCTGGACTCTTCCTAGTAACCTTGCCCTGTGTGTTAATCCCGACTTGCAATATGTGAAGATTAAAGGTAAGTGTGAGCCTCGTTCTTTATAATTGATATGAATAAAATAATGAATGAAAGCTGACATTTCTTTCCTTTTTTTTTTTACTTTTTTAATTGAAGTATAGTTGATATACATGTTAGTTGCAGGCTTCCCAGGTTGCACTAGTGGTAATGAACACCCCTGCCAGGTAAAGAACCTGCCTGCCAATGCAAGAGATGCAGGAGACTTGGGTTTGACCCCTAGGTCAGGAAGATTCCCTGGAGGAGGAAATGACAGCCCACTCCAGTACTTCGTGGAGAATCCTATGGACAGAGGAGCCTGGCAGGCTACTGCCATAGGGTTTCAAAGAGTCGGACACAACTGAAACAACTTAGCACATATTAGTTGCAGATTTACAGCAAAGTAATTAGATGTTTGTATACACTGGATAATAAACATCACAGTAAGTCTAGTTAACTCCATCACCAGACATACTTACAGAATTGTTTTCTTATGGCGAGACCTTTTAAGATCTGCTCTCTCAGTAACTTTCAAGTATGCAATATAGTATTAACTATGGTTGCCATGCTATAAACTTTATCCCCATGCCTTATTTTATAATTGGAGGTTTATACCCTTTGACTTCCTTTACTCATTTTGTCACCCCCTCCTCCTCATCTCCTGCCTCTGGTAACCACCAGTCTGTTCTCTGTATCCATGAGGTTTATTTTTGTGGTTTTGATTTTGTTTTTATTCCACATAAAAGTGAGATGAAAAGCGTCTTTTTTAGACTTCTTTCACTTAGCCTGATGGCCTTAACATCTATCCATGATGTTTTAAACAGCAAAATTTCATTCTTTCATATAGCCAAATAGCTTTTCATTATATATATACATACCAGATTTTCTTCATCCATCCACTGATGGACACAGGTTGTTTCTAAAACTTGGCTATTGTAAATAATGCTACAGTGAACAGGGGTTGCAGATATCTTTTCAAGTTAGTATTTTCATTCTCTTTGTATAAATACCCAAAAGTAAAATGACTGGATCATATGTATTTTTAACTTTGTTGAGTAACTGCCATACTGTTTTCCATAGTGGCTACATCAATTTACATTCCCATCAGCAGTGTACAAAGGTTCTGTCTTCTTCATATCCTTGCTGACACTTGTCTCTTATGAATACAGCCATTCCATCAGGTATGAGGTGATCCCTTATTAGGCTTTTGATTTGTGTATCCATGATGATTAGTGATGTTGAGCATCTTTTCATGTACCTGTTGGATATCTGTATGTCTTCTTTGGAAAAACATCTATTCAGATCTTCTACCCATTTATTTATTTATTCATTTGCTGTTGCATTGTGTGAGTTCTTTACATATTTTTGATGTTAGCCCCTTATCAGATATTTGATATACAGATATTTTCTTGCACGGTTGCCTTTTCATTTTGTTGATTACTTTTGCTATGCGGAAGCTTTAATGTGAAGTCGTCCCACTTTTTTTTTTTTTGCTTCTGGTTTCTTTTGTTGTCAGGTCAAAAACAAGCAAAAACATTGCCAAGACCAATGTCAGGGAATTTATCATATATGTTTTGTGGGGATTTGTTTTTTTCCCCCCACAGTGAGCAGCATGTGAAACCCCCCGAACTAGGAACAGTGATCAGACCCGTGCCCCCTGCAGTAAAAGTGCAGAGTCTTAACCACTGGACCACCAGGGAAATCCAGTCAGCTGTGTTTTCATCTAGGAATCTTAGGGTTTCAGGTCTTATGTCCAAGTCTTTTATTCATTTGTGTTAATTTCTGTATATGGCATGAGAGAGTGATCTAGTTCTCCCAACACTATTTATTGAAGAGACTGTCCTTTCCCTATTGTATATTCTTGGCTCCTTTGTTGTAAATGAATTGTCTGTATATGTGTGAGTTTATTTCTGGAATCTCTGTTTTGTTCTATACTGTTGTGATTACTAGAGCTTTGTGATATAGTTTGAAATAAATAAGTGTTCTGCCTTCAGCTTTGTTCTTCTTTCTCAAGAGTGAATATAGACTTTTCAGGATCTTTTGTGGGTCGATACAGATTTTAAGAATGTTGACTCTATTTCTGGGAAAAATGCCATTGAAATATTGACAGGAATTGCACTGAATCTAGAATTCTTTGAGTAGTATGGATGTTTTAACACTGTTAATTCTTCAAGTCCCTGAATACAGAATTCTTTTCCATTTATTTGTGTCTTCGATTTCTTTCATCAGTGTCTTAAACTTTTCAGTGTCTTGGTCTTTCATTTACTCTTAAGCTTATTCCTAGGTGTTTTATTCTTTGTGATACAATTGTAAATGCAGTTATTTTCTCTCTATGATAGTTCATTATTGGTGTGTAGAAGTGCAGTGAATTTCAGTATGTTGATTTTGTATCCTACAACTTTACTGCATTTATTTTTTAGTTCTAAGTTTTTGACGGAGTCTTGGGTTTTATATATGTACTATCATGTCCTCTGAAAATAGTGAGCTTTACCTCTTCCTTTCGAATATGGATTTCTTTTATTTGTTTTTCCTACTTAACTCTTCTGGCTAGGACTTCAGTACTAAAATAAAAATGTCGAGAGTGGGTGTCTTTATCTTGTTGATATTAGAGGAAACACTTTCAACTTTTTCCCCATAAATATGATGTTAGCTGTGGACCTCTCACATATGGCCTTTGTTATATTGAGGTTTATTCCCTCTAAAAGGCATTTATTAGAGTAATTTTATTTAGCTACAGAGAGAGATTATCAGGATACAGTTGAGGTTTTTTGTTTGTTTGTTTTTTGGCCCTGCCACATGGCTTACAGGATCCCAGACCCAAGGATCAAACCTGGGCCCTGGCAGTGGAAGCACTGTGTCCTAATCACTGTACTGCCCAGGAATTGCCAAGGATGTTGTTATTAGCAAATAGCAAAAAAATCCTAACTCCCGGGGTTTGTGGAAGGCAGGACCTGGATAGGTATTGTTTAGGGCTATGCCCTTATACCCCATTATGTGGAACAAGATAAGTATTCAGTAAATAGACAGACAGTAGATGGTCACACTAGAAACAGCACACAGTTAATTCATTAAGAAAACTGAGTTGGATACAATGTTAGATAACGTCTAAAATTTTTTTAGGAAATTACTTGTCATGCCTAAATGTATTACAGTTTAAAAAATATTCTTTACTTTGATTTTTAAATAGACATCACTATTAGTAATCAGGGCATAATTTAAAGTTATAACTTAATTAACATACTGCATGTTATATAAGAAATAAATGTTTACTAGAATTAGTAAAGCTATTGGGGCTGGCAGGTAGCATGAACTCTCTGGTCACATGTCTTATAATCTATTGTTTGGGAATCTGTACTTACGTATATCATATTGCTTGTATGTGCTAATAACCCCAGGGAAATTTGCCTATCAATAAAATTTCTTAGAAACCCAGAAAGCCTCTAAGAAATAATTGTCTAGTGGTGAATACATAGGTATGGTGTTATATACCAAGATCCATTTTGAAAGGAGAATCTGATAATGAGTTTCAAACAGCACAACAAAGCCAGTTAGCTTCCAGTATATTTCTAAAATTGGAAATAATTTGACTCTTTCTTGGGCAGAGGGAACTTCAAAATGACAATTTTTTTATTTGCAGTCAGCTCATGAGGCACCCACTTATTGAGCTTTTTTCTCTTTTCCAATTTGCTTCAAATGCTGAATGACCATAGAATGGTCAACTTTGAATTCTTGGACAGCTGCTCATGCCGCTGTAAGAGGATCAGCTTTGATGATTGCTCTCAGTTGGTCATTGTCAACTTCCGATGATTGGCCATTATGCTCCTAATCTTCAAGGCTCTTGTCTCCTTTGCAATACTTCTTGAACAATCACTGCACTGTACATTCATTAGCAGTTCCTGGGCCAAATTTGCTGAGGTTGTAAGTTGTCTCTGCTGCTTTTTGAACTGCTGCTTGTTGAACTCAGTTTGAACTCAAATGAGAAGATCTCTCAAATTTGCTTTTTGTGTAACATCATTTCCCTACTCTAAAATAAATATAGAATAACAGTACCATACTGTTTTGATTGCTGTAGCTTTATAGTAGAGTCTGAAGTCAGTGAGCCTGATTCCTCCAGCTCCGTTTTTTGAGATCTCTTGGTTATTTGAGATCTTTTGTGTTTCCATACAAATCTTAAAATTTTTTGATCAGATAAAATGCCATTAGTAATTTGATAGGGATTGCATTGAATCTGTAGATTACTTTGGATAGTGTAATCATTTTGACCATATTGAGCCTTCCAGTCCCAGAATGTGGTATATTTTTCCATCTGTTTGTGTCACCTTCAATGTCTTTCATCAGTCAAATAGTTTTCAGAGTAAAGGTGTTTTACATCCTTAGGTAGATTTATTCCTAGCTTTTTATTCTTTTTGACACAAGGGTTAAAAGAGGAAAAAAAATTACATTTGTTTTTGGAATAAAAATAACGTTTTTTAAAAACTATTAGACATAATCAGAAAAACAACCTCGAGCGTTTTTCTGACTAAAAAATTAACAAGGTGAAATTAACACAAAAAAATTAACATTATACAGAGAGATGAAAAGTAAAAATTTCTTTTGATTTTCAGATTATTGTACTTTTACTCAGCATGCCCAGGAACCTGAGATTCAACGAAGTGGCATATCATTGCTATTAGGAATCTCCAATATGTGTTTTCTCAACACTGCCAAACAGTTCAATCAGTTTAAGCACAAGCTGTCTGGAGAAGAGTCAGATATCACAGTTTAGGAGCTTAGTCCTACAAGACTACCCTCTGCCACTGCACCCACACTTCAGATGTCAGTCATGAGTTCTGGTTGTCACCTGGATTTCTAACCAACCCATGACCTCCTCCTTGGGTCCAAAGAGTAAGTCACAGAACTCAGAGAACATTGTACTCTTGAGATTACCACTTAAGTATAAAAGGGGATTATAAAGGATACACTCAAACGGTCAAGTGAAGTGCATAGAGAGATCTGGAAGGGTCTCAAGTTTCTGTGTCCAGAACTGGGGTGTACTACCCTCATAGCGTGTTTTGTTATCAACAAAAGACACATTTATGGTTTCCATCACTTAGGAAATTCCAAGAGATTTAAGAGCTCTGCCAGAATAGGTGGCTCAGTAGGTGAAGAATCCACCTGCAATGGAAGAGATAATGGCAGACACGAGTTTGATCTGTGGGTTCGGAAGATCCCCCAGAGGAGAAGATGGCAACCCATTCCAGCATTCTTGCCTGGAGAAGCCCATGAACAGAAAGGCCTGGTGGGCTGCTGTCTTCAGGGTCTCAAAGAGTCCAACACAGCTGACGTCACGACTGAGCAGACACCCATGCCAGAACAGAGACTAAGACCAAATGTATATTTCCTATTATCAGTGAACTAAAATGAACAGGAATGGGAGAATATAATTCAGATGACCATTATCTACTGCTGTGGGCAGGAATCCCTTAAAAGAAATGGAGTAGCTGTCATAGTCAACAAAAGAATCTAAAATGCAGTACTCAGATGCAGTCTCAAAAATGACAGAATGATCTCAGTTCCTTTCCAAGACAAACCATTCAGTATCACAGTAATCCAATTCCATGCCCCAACAATTGATGCCAAAGAAGCTGAAGTTGACTGGTTGTATGAAGACCTACAACATCATCTAGAACTAACACCGAAAAAAAAAAATAAAGGTGTCCTTTTCGTTATTGGGTATTGGAATGCAAAAGCAGAAAATCAAGAGATACCTGGAGTATCAGGCAAGTTTGCTCTTGGTGTACAAAACCAATCTGGGGAAAGGCTAACAGTTTTGTCAGGAGGGCATGCTGGTTACAGCAAACACCCTTTTCCAACAACCCAAGAGACGACTTTACACATGGACATCACCAAATGGTCAACACCAAAATCAGATTGATTATATTCTTTCCAATTGAAGATAGCAAAGCTCTCTACAGTCAACAAAAACAAGACCTGGAGTTGACTGTGGCTCAGATTATGAACTCCTTATTGAAAAATTCAGGCTTAAACTGTAGGGAAAACCACTAAGCAATTCATGGATGATCTAAGTCAAATCTCATATGATTATACAGTGGAGGTGATGACTAGATTCAAGGAATTAGATCTGTTAGATCTGGTAGACACAATGCCTGAAGAACTAATGGATGGAGGTTTGTAACATGGTATACTAGGCACTGACTAAAACCATCCAAAGAAAAAGAAATGCAAGAAGGCAAAATGGTTGTCTGAGGAGCCTTTACAAATGACTAAGGAAAGTAGAGAAGTGAAAGGCAGGGGAGAAAGGGAAACAAAGATATAGCCAACTGAATGCAGAATTCCAAAGAATAGCACAGAGAGATAAGATGGCCTTTTTAAATGAACAGTGCAGAGAAATAGAGGAAAACGATGGAATGGGAAAGACTAGAGATCTCGTCAAGAAAATTGGAAAGATCAAGGAAACATAAGACATAATGGAAGCAGAAGAGACTAAGATGAGGTGACAGGAATACATAGAAGAACTATACAAAAAAGATCTTAATGACCCAGATAACCATGATGGTGTGGTCACTCACCTAGAGCCATTCATCCTGGAGTGTGAAGTCAAGAGGGCCTTAAAAGGAAGCATTACTACAAAGTTAGTTGACATGATGGAATTCCAACTGAGATATTTAAAATCCTAAAAGATGATGGTGTTAAAGTGCTACACAGAATGTCAGCAAATTTGGAAAACTCAGCAACGGCCGCAGAACTGGAAAAAGTCGGTTATCAATCCCAAGGAAGGGCAATGCCAAAGAATGTTCAAACTACCATACAGTTGCACTCATTTCATATGTTAGTAAGGTTATGCTCAAAATCCTTCAAGCTAGGCTTCAGAAATATATGAACTGAGAGCTTCCAGATGTATAAGCTGAGTTTAGAAAAGGCAGAGGAACCAGAGATTGAATTGCCAACATTCATTGGATCATAGAAAAAGCAAGGGAATTCCAGAAAAACATCTGCTTCCTTGACTGCACTAAAACCTTCAACTGTGTGGATCACAACAAACTTTGGAAAATTCTTAGAGATGGGAGTACCAGACCATACCTCTCTCCTGAGAAACCTGTATGTGGGTCAAGAAGCAGCAGTTAGAACTGGACATAAAATAATTGACTGGTTCAGAATTGGGGAAGGAGTATGAACAAGGCGGTAAATTGTCACCCTGCTTATTTAACTCATAAGCACACAGAGTACATCATGTGAAATGCAAGGCTGGATGAATTACAGGCTGGAATCAAGATTGCTGGAAGAAATATCAACAACCTCAGATATGCAGATAATACTACTATAGATGTCTGGCTCTCAAGATAGTCTCACCTAGAGCCAGACATACTGGGGTGTGAAGTCAAATGGGCCTTAGGAAACATCACTACAAACAAAGCTAGTGGAGGTGATGAATTCCAGCTGGGCTATTTCAAATCCTAAAAGATGATGCTGTTAAAGTGCTGCACTCAATGTGCCAGCGTATTTGGAAATTTGTCAGTGGACATGAATTTGAGCCAACTCTAAGACAGTGGAGAACAGGGGAGCCTGGTGTGCTGTAGCATGGTGTCGCAGAGTGTTGGACATGACTTAGCAACTGAACAACAAATACATCATAACATAGAATTGGTACCAGAACTTGAACACTTTGTACCTTTCGAATATTCTGTTACCATGTTAATCATAATCTAATGAGACCCTTCCCATAGAGACTGGTATCTTCAGGTTTTCAGCAGTTTATGGAGAGCAGGGGGAGACTAAGGAAAGAAAGAAAAGCTCACAGCCAGAAAGAAATTCATCTTACAAGACAGTTTGATTCACAGTAGCTTGTACTATCAGGGAATAATATTGAGAAAGGAATGGAAAAGGATTGGTAGTCAGAAAACAAGTGCTTTTACCATTATTTAGCTATGCCTTAGGAGAATCTAAGAACCAACAGTTGGTTTCCAATGGTATCTGTCAGGAAGGAGCTGTTTCCACCATAGAACCTACCTGTGGTGTCTACTTCTGCTTCTGCAGGCGAGTGCATTTTGTCTGTGTAAGTGTACTGGTGGCACCTGTGGGTCATGGCCGTGGTGTAGTGAACCTGACACCCTTGAAGTCCCTTTGGCTAAGATTTCAGTCGCATCTCTCATCTGCCTGTATACAGCCTTTCTGATTGGTGAACACTGTGTTCTGTGTTTTATTCAGAAAATATCAATGCATATCACTGAAGTCCACATTTTCCCTTGCTCTCATAGATGCTGTCAGAGGAAAATTATACATTTTAATGGAAGCCAGATTATCAGCCCTCTATAAGTTGGAGAGTGACTATGAGATCCTTGAAAGGTGAATATACAAATCATTAATGTATACGTGTGTCCATCTGTGTGTGGGGTGTGTGTGTGTGTCTTCAGCTTTAAAAAGTGAGATACTTTATTGCTCTTGGGCTATATATATTATTCAAGCTTAATCAAATATATTCAAGTCACATGTTCTAGCACTAATGACTTAGGAACAAGGAAATCAGAAAGAAATGGTAATTTGATGTGGCTGCAGCCTCATTTCTTTGATAATTTTATTTTTTTTCCCAATTATTTTTATTAGCTGGAGGCTAATTACTTTACAATATTGTAGTGGTTTTGCCATACATTGACATGAATGTTTTATTTTTTTTCTTTAATAATTTTAACTGTGAGTTTGCTTCTCTTTTTTTCTAGATTTCCTGGTGCTGCTCTCAGAGGCAAGAAATACAGGCCCCTGTTTGACTATTTTCTAAAGGTAAGCTTAGAGACCTCTACCACAGGCACTCTCCACAACCTATGTGTTTGATAACTGGAGTGATATTCATGTTGTCTTATTGGTTATATTGTTTATATAAGTGTGCCTGAATTCAAAAAAATTTTGTTTAGGTATTTAAAAAATTAAGTTCTGTTCGTATTGCCTTCTTGTTTTAATAGCTAAAATACTATATAAAATTTTAAATAGTTTCCTCAAATTAAGTATGAAATCAGTTATGTTTGATAAGATTTATATGTGTATATTTTGTATTGCTTATTATCACCCAGGAAAGTAATTGAGGTCAGGTGTTGTTCGGGATTTGTTTTTACAAATTTAAAATAGTGCTCAGAATAAAACTTTGTGTCAAAGTAAGACTTCATTTCAAGGAATTTATGAGGTAAGTTCTTTAAGCTCAGACATTTAGTAACTTAATTTTCATCAGCGTCACAGAACTATTTTATGTGGTTTTTCATTTTCTGTCAACAGAATCCACGGCTGTAGTTGTAAACTCCAGCAACAGCAAAAGAATGAAAACAATAGGAATTTCCTGTTGATTCTTTAATCTGTGTATTTATGCTTTTCCTGATAAAAGCTGGTGCACGGGCTTTTCTCTAGTTGCGGTGAGCTGGGGCCACTCGCTAGTTTCAGCACACGGGCCTCTTGTTGAGGAGCGCAGGCCCTAGGTGTGTAGGCTTCAGTAGTCTCAACTCCTGGCCTCTAGAGCACAGCCTCGGTAGTTGTGGCTTAGTTGTACCGAGGCCTGTGGGATCATCCTGGACCAGAGATGGAAACCATGTCTCCTGCATTGGCAGATATGAGCCACCAGGGAAGACCTCTTGTATTGGTTCTTGTTTATAGGTGTTGGAGCGAAATAATGAGCCACACCCTCAGACCCGGTTTGTCACATTGGAAATTATATTCAGTCGGACGTGGCATTAGCCAGCAAAACCTTACATCACAGCCTGGGATAAAATATTTACTTACCTCTATTCTTGTTCAGTGTAGAGATAATAAAGAGTTTGACCAATGCAGGTGAGCTCTGCAATTTGGGCTTTGTCCACAGCAACACCTGTGCCTATACTTGTGTACACTTGAGTGTTTTCGCGTATTTCTTATCTCCTAACTAAAGGCGTTCTTCCTCATTGCATGTTGTTGCTAATGGATTGCCGGAAGCTTTACCTGGTCTTTCACTAGGCATTCTCCACTTGACAAAAGGCAGTCCTGCTCGCTAATCATATCTCCTAATGTGGATTTAAACATATCCTTTGCATACATCAAACTTGTCCTTTCTTTTCCCCCCTCCCTGCCATTGTTTTTATTAAGGTTTCCTCTTGTTTTTAAAAAAGCTTCACCTTTCTTTAGTGTCATATCAACTTGACACTCTTCAAGAGTAAACTCAGATGCCCTCTGGGAAAAGCATTTTCTGAAACGTTTCTTGGATTTCTCCCTCTGAAAAATATCATTACTACATTCTTCTCTTCTGTATCTTAGCATTTTTTTTTTATATTTGTTTTTATTTGTCTTAAAACTCTTGCACTATATCAGTGATCTTTCTGAATTATAGACCCTATTGGGAAGACCCTATTGAGAACCTATGGAAAGTTCAGCCCTTTCAGAAAATGTACATGGACACAATAGATAGGAACTTTGGGTTAAGTCACAAGTCTCTCTGGAATATGCGTCCAGTTCATACTGATTTAAGTTTTTTAAGAATAACACATATGTGTTCAGTTAGCTTCATAAAATTTCTAGAAATTTGGTGAGTTTTAGAACGATGCTGCAAATTCTTTAAGACAAAAATCACCTGGTGTGTACCAAAAATACCCATGGTCTGAAGTTTTAAGTGGGAGCCGTGAGGATAGATGCTATCTGTGAAAGGCAGCACTATAGCTCTCTGTGTGATGCTAACCCAGTTCGTACCCTGCCCCCTAAGATTCAGCAGGGGTAATACCTTAAACTGGACTTCGAGAAATAGAAACGCAATGCAGCATTTCTTTTTCTACAGTTAGAAACAGTAAGATCCTTTGTATTCCCTGTTCTTACATCTGATTCTGAGGATACACATATTATCTCTACAAGTTTAAACTATTGAAGACATACCTCTAAGCACCTATCACACCACACCAAAAATGTTTCCAGGTGATTTGGGTTATAGCAATTAAAAATTCAGTTATTTTTCAAGTTCAATTTTAAGTGAATGACAAAAAATTAAAGAGCTGTGATGTAGTTGAATATAAAATTGTGTGTGGAACCCAAAGGCCTTCATCATTGAAGGCCTGGCTTCATCATTAGTTAGTTGTATAATCTGGACAAATAATTCCATCTTTGTCCAGAGTTTGTTCATCTGTGAAATTGAAATACAACCAGAATATTTTTAAAACAAGGGACTGCCAGTGCCTTTTTCACAGTATTATAGGATTAAATGTGAAAATCATTTGTGAAAGTACATTTTATAAAGGCAGAGAGGTAAGAAAGCACAGGGTCCACTTTACTGAAACAAAGGGTATGTGAAAAGAAATGCTAAGAGATGACGGTAGAAGAAGTAGGTCTGTGGTCTTATGTGTATAAACCTGACTTCAGTTGTTAATCAACTAAACTGAAAGCAATTCCCCTCAGTGTTATAGTACTTGGAGTACCTGTATCTAGAACCTGTAAATTGGCTCCTATCCTGATTCTTTCAAAGTTTGCCTTTTATTACTGAAAAACCTGAGCTGACCTGAAAGGAAGAGGAGCAGCAGCAAAGTGTTTTCAATGATTGGAAATGCATGAGGAAGGGAATCGTTGAGGGAGCACATCTTCTGAGTCATTTTAAGATAAACTGCATACTGGGGCAGGGGTGAGGTTGGAAGAACTGATGAAAAAGAAGTTTTGTGACTAAGGAAGGAATTTTTATCTAAAAATTTAGATAACTTTAGATAACTATTTCATTTATAAATGATGAACTGTTATTCATGGAAATGATTTGAATTGGCACGTTTCTTCCCAATCTGAATTATTCTGTCCATTCTGTTTCCAAAAATTAAATGTTAAAATTTTTTCAGGGTCTTACCAAAAACTGTTACTAAATTCATATTAGGATATGGTTTTATTTTATTCTTTAAGCCTGATAACCTTTCTTTTCCAGTGTAAAGAGAGAGGTGCTTTTACTGTGCTTGTTGACAACTACGTGAAAGAGGAAGAAGGCACGGGGGTTGTGCACCAAGCTCCTTACTTCGGTGCTGTGAGTAGTTTAACTCTTCTTTTTTTCATTTATTTTTATTAGTTGGAGGCTAATTACTTTACAGTATTGTAGTGGTTTTTGTCATACATTGACATGAATCAACCATGATTTACATGTATTCCCCATCCCGATCCCCACTCCCACCTCCCTTTCCACCTGATTCCTCTGGGTAGTTTAACTCTTGCAAGTGTATTTTTGAGAAGTAAATGTCATTGGCCACTAAGTCATGTGTGTGTGTGTATGTGTATTACAGAAAGATGTTTCTCACTGTTGTTCAGACTGTGTAGATACTCCCCTCAAAGAGGAAAAAATTGCATCTGAAATTCCTTTTCATCCTGAGCTGGTTTCTGAAAATAGTGAGCTAAATCCTCTGCTTTTTAATATGTTGTCTAGGTTGGTCATAACTTACCTTCCAAGGAGTAAGCATCTTTTAATTTCATGGCTGCAGTCACCATCTGCAGTAATTTTGGAGCCCAGAAAAATAAAGTCAGCGACTGTTTCCACTGTTTCCCCATCTATTTGTCATGAAGTGATGGGACCAGATGCCATGATCTTAGTTTTCTGAATGTTGAGCTTTAATCCAACTTTTTCATTCTCCTCTTTTACTTTCATCAAGAGACTCTTTAGTTATTCTTCACTTTCTGCCATAAGGGTGGTGTCATCTGCATATCTGAGGTTGTTGATATTTCTCCCAGCAATCTTGATTCTAGCTTGTGCTTCCTTCAGCCCAGCATTTCTCATGATGTACTCTGCGTATAAGTTAAATAAGCAGGGTGACAATATACAGCTTTGATGTACTACTTTTCCTATTTGGAACCAGTCTGTTGTTCCATGTCCAGTTCTAACTGTTGCTTCCTGACCTGCATATAGGTTTCTCAAGAGGCAGGTCAGGTGGTCTGGTATTCCCATCGCCTTCAGAATTTTCCACAGTTCATTGTGATCCACACAGTCAAAGGCTTTCGCATGGTCAATAAAGCAGAAACAGATGTTTTTCTGGAACTCTCTTGCTTTTTCAATGATCCAGCGGATTTTGGCAACTTGATCTCTGGTTCCTCTGCCCTTTCTAAAACCAGCTTGAACATCTGGAAGTTCACTGTTCACGTATTGCTGGAGACTGGCTTGGAGAATTTTGAGCATTACTTTACTAGCATGTGAGATGAGTGCAGTTGTGCAGTAGTTTGAGCATTCTTTGGCATTGCCTTTCGTTGGGGTTGGAATGAAAACTGACCTTTCCCAGTCCTGTGGCCACTGCTGAGTTTTCCAAATGTGGCATATTGAGTGCAGCACTTTTACAGCATCATCTTTTAGGATTTGAAATAGCTCAACTGGAATTCCATCACCTCCACTAGCTTTGTTCATAGTGATGCTTCCTAAGGCCCACTTGACTTCACATTCTAGGATGTCTGGCTCTAGGTAAGTGTGGGTGATCACACCATCGTGATTATCTGGGTCATGAAGATCTTTTTTGTACAGTTCTTCTGTGTATTCTTGCCACCTCTTCTTAGTATCTTCTGCTTCTGTTAGGTCCCTACCATTTCTGTCCTTTATTGAGCCCATGTTTGCATGAAATGTTCCCTTGGTATCTCTCATTTTCTTGAAGAGCTCTCTAGTCTTTCCCAGGGTAATTTTTTTTTAAATGTAATGCTTTTAATGTAATTTGTGTATGACTAAAACTAAAGAGCATAGGGATGAAGGGCACACATTTAGAACTAAACCACACTTTAACTCAAAGCCCTGCCACTAACAGGCCACCTGTGCCACTAACAGGCCATCTGTAGGTAAGTTACTTAGCCTGTCTTGAGTTCCTTTTCTTCCTGTGTGACATGCGGTGATAGTACCGGCCTATCTGGGTAACTTGTGGGGATTAAATGGAATCATCCATTTAGAGCATTAGCACAGTACCTGACATTTATAAGAGTGTGTCCACTCACTGCAGGGAGTGTAGACCCTACTGGGGACATAACAAATTCCTTTTGACTTGATCATTTTGTCAGTGAGAGAGGCAGTGAAGCTTGTTGGTTGCTATTGGTCTTTTTTTTTTTTTCATACTAAACCTTTGCTGGGATTTTTATTATGGAAATGTTCAAACATACACAGAAGTTAAGAAAATACAGTAATTTCTTAGGTTCATGTCATCCAGCTGCTTTAATCATTAAAATTAATCATCAACATTTTGGAATTTCCATTTTACCTATCATTACGTCTCCCTTTCCCCAACACCATTTTTATTTTGGTTGGAGGGTTTTATAGCAAATCTTCACGTTTATCTTTCATCTGCAAGTACTTCTATATGCATCTCTGACTTATAAGGACTTTGATTTTTAACATAGCCACTGTGCCATTATATCAAATGAAAGGAATAGTTGCTTAATATCACCCAATTCTTGGTCAGTATTCAAATTAAATGGAAAGGAAACATTCCTGATAATACTATTTATTGAGTTTTGGAAACTGATCGAATTTCCGTTATTCATAATAATTTTAGAGTCAACTGTTGTGGTTATTCCACTGATAATAAATAATGAAGAGGTAACTTCTTGGTGTCTTCTCTGTTCTAAATGCCAGGCAGGTTAATGTTATAGAAGATCAGATCTTTAAATTTCAGCCTTTGAACTTGGTAGATGTTTTCCAAGAGACTTTCCATGTTCCAGATAGTGTACTGTATAATCTCTCGCAGAGCTGTGGACTTCTCCATGACCATGTTGAGTATCATTCTAGCTCCGTTCAGGAATGCTGCTCTTAGCTAGTTGAGTTTTATAGGGTTGTTTGCTCTATACTAAATGATTTAAAATGCTGGGCTTTGGGGCTTGCCCTATGTGTGTTGTTTAGTTTCTTTTTCAGGGTCCTCCTTCATGACCAGGATGTCACTTCCCTTGCTGTTAGCACACTCACATGTCACTTCACACCAGACAGCCTCTCAGCATAACGAGAATTGAACATAGGCCCAGGGGGAACCATACTGGCTTTCCAGCTTATTTTGGAGTCAAACTAGGGTGTAGTTCTACTTTTAGTCTAGATAATCCCTTTAATTTTAGATTTCAAGCAGCATAGCAAAGAGGTAAAGACCTTGGACTCTGGAGCCAGGCTATTTGCTTTTGAATCTGAGCATTGCCAGTTTGCAGCTGGATTACTTCTTTGTGCCTCAGCTTCTTTATTCATAAAATGGAGATAGTTGCTAGGTTGTCTGAGGGGAGCATATGGTGAAAACCTAGTACAGCTATCTGCCTTCCTCACAGGATTGTTGCAAAGGTTTAAATAAGCTAATGTAAATGTGGTCAGGTGTTCAGAGCACTGTCTGATACAGCACTTTATAACTGTTTGCCCAGATTATTGTTAACATTGTTCAAAGTACACTTCTGAAGCATCATGGTGTACCCAGGCTGTCTGGGACCCGTGTTAATTGTAAAGTGAATAGTTTGGGGCAGGGGGTTGTTTTAATTAGTTAATTATATATGCTGAGCCTTGTAGCTTTCAGGATCTTAGTGGCCCAACCAAGTATTGAACCTGGGCCCTAGCAGTGAAAGTACCAAGGTCTAAGTCTAACCACTGAACTGCTGGGGAATTCCCATAAAGTGAATAATCTGAATTTCGGTAAATCTTACCATATGTTCAGGCATTCCTTGACAGGATGCAAATCCAGAAGCACATCAAGCATTGTCCAGTACTAAACATGCCTTATATTTCTTTGTTCTTCTGCTTTGTGTATACATGTATGTGTGTATACATGCTGCTTTTATAAATCAAATTTGATTTTGTTCTAATATATTCACATGTGTCATCTTTCTTCTTACTTAGTAGATACTCTGCTCTATTAGGGGTTTATGAGGTAATGGCTGGGACGACTGACCTCGCTTCCTACCCTGCTGTTCAGTTCAGTTCAGTCACTCAGTTGTGTCTGATTCTTTGCGACCCCATGGAGTACAGCACGCCAGGCCTCCCTGTCCATCACCGACTATCGGAGTTTACTGAAACTCATGTCCGTTGAGTCGGTGATGCCATCCAACCATCTCATCCTCTGTCGTCCCCTTCTCATCCCACCTTCAATCTTTCCCAGCATCAGGGTCTTTCAGATGAGTCAGTTCTTTGCATCAGGTGGCCAGAGAATTGGAGTTTCAGCTTCAACATCACAGTATTCAGGACTGATTTCCTTTAGGATTGACTGGTTGGATCTCCTTGCAGTCCATGGGACTCTCAAGAATCTTCTCCAACACCGTGGTTCAAAAGCATCCATTCTTTGGTGCTCAGCTTTTTAATAGTCCAACTCTCACGTCCATACATGACTACTGGAAGAACCATAGCTTTGACTAGACGGACCTTTGTTGGCAAAGTAATGTCTCTGCTTTTTCATATGCTGTCTAGGTTGGTCATAACTTCTCTTCCAAGGAGCAAGCGTCTTTTAATTTCATGGCTGCAGTCATCATCTGCAGTGATTTTGGAGCCCCCCCAAAATGAAGTCTCTCACTGTTGCCACTGTTTCTCCATCTATTTGCCATGAAGTGATGGGACCAGATGCCATGATCTTAGCTTTCTGATTGTTGAGTTTTAAGCCAACTTTTTCACTCTCCTCTTTGACTTATTCTTTTTTTCATTTATTTTTATTAGGGCTCTTTCACTTTCATCAAGAGGCTTCTTTGCTTTCTGCCGTAAGGGTAGTGTCATCTGCATATCTGAGGTTATTGATATTTCTCCCAGCAATCTTGATTCCAGCTTGTGCTTCATCCAGCCCAGCGTTTCTCATGATGTACTCTGCGTATAAGTTAAATAAGCAGGGTGACAATATACAGCCTTGAGTCCTTTCCCTATTTGGAACCAGTCTGTTGTTCCATGTCCAGTTCTAACTGTTGCTTCCTGACCTGCATACAGGTTTCTCAAGAGGCAGGTCAGGTGGTCTGGTATTCCCCTCTCTTGAAGAATTTTCCACAGTTTGTTGTTTTCCACACAGTCAAAGGCTTTGGCATAGTTAATAAAGCAGAAATAGATGCTTTTCTGGAACTCCCTTGCTTTTTCGATGATCCAGCAGATGTTGGCAATTTGATCTCTGGTTCCTCTGCCTTTTCTAAATCTAGCTTGAACATCTGGAAGTTCATGGTTCACGTACTGTTGAAGCCTGGCTTCGAGAAATTTGGGCATTACTTTATTAGCGTGTGAGATGAGTACAATTGGTGGTTTGAGCATTCTTTGGCGTTGCCTTTCTTCGGGATTGGAATGAAAACTGACCTTTTCCAGTCCTGTGGCCACTGCTGAGTTTTCCAAATTTGCTGACATATTGAGTGCAGCACTTTCACAGCATCATCTTTTAGGATTTGAAATAGCTGAACTGGAATTCTGTCACCTCCAGTAGCTTTGTTTGTAGTGATGCTTCCTAAGTCCCACTTGACTTTGCATTCCAGGATGTCTGGCTCAAGGTGAGTGATCACACCATTGTAATTATCTGGGTCATGAAGATCTTTTTTGTATAGTTCTTCTGTGTATTCTTGCCACTTCTTCTTAATATCTTTTGCTTCTGTTAGGCCTATACCATTTCTGTCCTTTCAAGCCCATCTTCACGTGAAATGTTCCCTTGGTATCTCTAATTTTCTTGAAGAGATCTCTAGTCTTTCCCATTCTGATGTTTTCCTCTATTTCTTTGCATTGATCACTGAGGAAGTCTTTCTCATCTCTCCTTGCTATTCTTTGACACTTTGCATTCAAATGGGTATATCTTTCCTTTTCTCCTTTGCTTTTGGCTTCTCTTCTTTTCACAGCTATTTGTAAGGCCTCCTTAGACAGCCATTTTGCCTTTTTGCATTTCTTTTTCTTGGGGCTGGTCTTGATCCCTGTCTCCTGTATTAGTCACAAACCTCCATCCATCATTCTTCAGGCACTCTGTCTATCAGTTCTAAAATGCTGCTGTAGGGCTCTGGATTCTCTGAATGATCCTTGAGTTAACTTCAGTTGAGAGGATAAGAAAAGTTGGTTACATTTATAAGTCAGAATACTGAAAAATTCTATAAATCTGTTGCCTCACAAACTTCTCTCCTGCCACATCCACACTTAACTGTTTTGTACTTCCCTTCCTCCTACTTTCTCATTTTCCCTAGGACGATTATCGGGTCTGTATGGATTTCAACATCATTCAGAAAGACTCTCTCCCTATTTGCCCTGTGGATGCCTCCGGCTGTTTTACAGCGGAAGTGACAGATTTTGCTGGACAGTATGTGAAGGTTTGTATCTATGTGGCTTATTTCATCCTACTTCTTTTATTAATTTGTTTTGTTAAATAGCTTTTGTATCTGGGATATTCTTTTTCCCCAGGAGGTTGGTTTTGTTTTGTTTCAGCATATAAAATTAGATCAGCTGCTTCCAAGGTCTAATATCTTCAGAGGATGCATGCTGTAATTTCAAGGGTAGGAATCAGAAAAAATGAACTCTGGTTTGTGACTAAGGAAGCAGCTTTGTGACCTTGGGGTAATCACTGCTAATTGAAAATTTCATTACCTTGAATGGTGTGGAACATACTTTAAAGAAGTATTTAATGTTATACAATAGCTGAAATGTAGATCAAGTATTTTTTTAATACTTTTGTTATTTATGTGTTTTATTCACAGTAAAGGAAACAAAATAACAGATTTTAGTAATATACTTAGTTTTATTGCATTAGTAAGTATGTGAGATATTTTAATGGCTAGATTTTAATTTTTTAAAAATAGGATGCTGACAAAAATATCATCAAGACTCTAAAGGAACAAGGTCGACTTCTTGTTGCCAGCACCTTCACCCATAGCTACCCTTTCTGTTGGAGGTGAGATGAAATATAGCGAGAGCTTCAGATTTGTGAATATACTTGATATGTGTACCCATTTCGTCACTTCATGGTTCCTATCTCATTTGTATCCTTTTGAGTTAATGTTTGAAAACTTCATTTTTGTTTTAATGAGAATTTTATGAATTCACATATATAGTTATTTTATCTTTAGGTGTTAGAAAAATAGATCTATACCACTATCTTTTGTGTTGAGATCACATTGCACTAGGATGAGATGTATCTCTAAAATTTTCTAATGGAATTTGTGAGAACTATCATGTGATATAAGACATCATACTGTGAAGATGTGGGTTAAAATGGAATGTTCAGTGGCATCATGTTTCATTCCTGTTTCCTCTTTGCTGAGGTTGGCACCATCTCTTAGACAGCTGTCTCACAAGCAGAACTACAGTTCTGCTCTTGTTAAGTTTTACCTTCCACCTATTGTGGAGGGAGATGACATAGACACTTGTATTTGCAGTAGAAGACCTAATGCATGATGGCGATGTGAGTAAGAAACTAAAGATCAGTCTTACTCTGGGTCCCTGCATACCTCAGTCTGACCAGCCACATTCTGCATTTTTGCTTTCCCAGGTCAGACACTCCGCTCATTTACAAAGCAGTGCCTAGCTGGTTCGTTAGGGTGGAGCACATGGTGGATCAGCTGCTGAGGAACAATGACCTGTGTTACTGGTGAGCAGTTAAATGTGTGTCTTCATAATATCCTTTGTCATAGTTAGTATTGGTTTACACTTCCTCCAAATTAGAATCATTTAAAAAGCCATCTTTAATGGTATAGTAATAGCTATTTGTTGTTTTGTTTCTTCAGGAACACAAAATAATTTAAATAATTTTGTATAACAGAAGTAGAATCCCTCTCATGATAAGACATGTAGGGGAGTATATTTCTTCACGCAGTGAAAATGAGAAGTTGCCATTCATTTGATGTGAATGACTTTGGAAAACTGTCAGGGTGCCCTAGCTTTAAGTGATAGTCATTTTCAGGATAAAAATTTATCTGTGGAGGTACTACGGAAGCCATTTAATACTTTATTTTTGACCCTTGTTGAGTTCCTAAAATACGGTGATGGCTTGTGTACCCTGGCTCCATAAACAAACACTGCAAGGATAGAATCCTTGTTGTTCTCAGCTAATGTCTAAACTACAGAGAGGTGTTAGGGTAGTTCTTCCCTTTTGCCATAGAGGGTATGTTCCAAGACCCCCCCCAGTGGATGTCTGAAAACACAGATAGTATTGAATCCTAAATGTGTTTCTCTGGTAGCTCAGTGGTAAAGAATTTGCCTGCAGTGCAAGAGACACAGGTTTGATCCCTCAGTCAGGAAGATCCCCTGGAGAAGGAAGTGCAACCCAGTCCAATATTCTTGCCTAAAGAATCCATGGACAGAGGAGCCTGGCGGGCTATAGGTCATGAATTGGACACAACTTAGTGAGGAAACAACTGAACGCTATACCTTATATACTGTGCTTTTCCTGTACATATTTACATACCTGTGATGAAGTTTAATTTATAAATTAGGCACAATAAGAGTATCCAGATTGCTAGCATCACTGCTTTTGTACTTTGGGACCATTATTAAGTAAAAATAAGGGTTATCTGAACACAGGCACTGAAGTAGTCAACAGTTAACTTGGTAACTGAGCCTGCTAGGCTACAGTCCATGGGGTCCCAAAGAGTCGGACATGACTGGGTGACGGAGCAGGTACACTGTAGGTGCAAAAATGATATAAGTCTAAATCTTTGTATTCCAGAAGAACATTTTTTCACTGAGAGTTTTGAGGGTAATCACTATTTTTTACTTCCCCCAAGAAATTCTTGGGGGAAGTAAGAAACAGTGCATTTGACTTTGGAAGAATGGAGAGAATCTCTGGGCAGTAAGAGGAAATTGTATATTTCTTAGTAATTTGACTCTGATTTCTCAAGAGAAAGTAGTTTTTTTCATGTTTTACCTTTTAGTTTCCTATTGGAGTGCTCAGTATGGAATATTAGTGTGGCTACCTCATTGGGAATTGTGGGGAGAGGGTACAGGCCTATAAACTGACCTAGGATGTTAATTGCAGTGCCTGAGCATATAAGATATTTTGGAGCTGAAGGGTGCCCAAACTCAGCCTTGAGTTTGGCAAGATTTTCTGCAAAGCTGAACCTTAAAGAATAAGGAGTCATTTACCAGTCAGAAGCTGTAGGAACCTTGGGGAAGGGGGTGGCCAAAGGAAGGAGGATGGCAAGTTGAAGGTTATCAAAGTGGAGGGATGGCACAGGCTAAGGCAGTGAGGTAAGCAGCTACATTCTACGGAATTTGCCTTATTGCTGGACCCTGAAGTGCAGTGGCAGAGGGACTGCAGGTGAGCCTGGAGAGGCAGCTACCACCGACCACAAATAGCCCCATTTGTTCGCACTCTTACTTTATAGGTGATTAGGAGCCCTTACCTAGTGACTTTTAGTAAAAGTACTGTTGTGTGGTTGACTGGAAGACTAGCCTGAGTAGCATCAGGATGATTAGTTAAAGAATTGCAGCAGTCCTGCAGTTGGAGAGCAGGACTGGGAAGCTTATGTGCTGTGGAGTTTCATATTACAGAGCATCTTCCCGGGGATGAACTCACAGCAGAAACAAGCAGGGTTTTTTGGTACTGTCCTTATAGAAAACATTCTCCTAGAAGTGAGCGCACAGATTCCAGAGTGTTAGTTTCACAAAGGATAATACAAAGGCTTATGCAGATGTAATTTTATAAGTTTACTTACTAATGTTTTGATGTGATCTGATCTGTTTATTGCAGGGTCCCAGAGTTTGTGCGAGAAAAGCGATTTGGAAATTGGCTGAAAGATGCACGTGACTGGGCGATTTCCAGAAACAGATACTGGGGCACTCCTATCCCACTGTGGGTCAGCAGTGACTTCGAGGAGGTGAGGCAGGGCAGGAGGGCAGTGTATGCTCGTCTTGAATTTTGCAGAAGCACCTCGTTCATGTATCTCAGTGTGGGGGAAAAGAATGTGGTTTCTTTATTACTTTGTTCCTTTCTTATTTCATCAGTTTTTTTTTTTTCTCTTTATTCCTTCCTAAAATCATGACATAAATAAGAATATGTTTTTAATTTATTTTAAGTTATATTTACTTTAATTAAATATAGTTTTAAGTTTCCCTTTGTGTAAAAGTGAAGAATGCAAGTTGTATTTGTCTCCGGGAAATCCTCACATTGTTTATCTTGTGTTACTTAGATTCTTTTTTTCCTCTGAGTTTTTGATGAACAGAGAAGACTCCACGCCCTGCACTAAGTGGCAGCTTATTGAAACAACCTTTTAGTGATAAAAAGGACAACTTAAAAAAAAATTACCAGAGGATTACAGACCTTTAGTCTGTAAAATCAAATGTTTGTGTGTGTGTGTGTGTAAATAAATAATAACAGACGTATAGATGTATTTCCTGTGTTGAATGCTAAGAGCATTAGAATGGTTATGAGGAGCCGCAGCCCAGGGACCTCAGTAAATCTCTGATTGGGACCTGAAAGGCAAGAGTGAAATAACTGAATCAGAGGACTTTTCAGAACTGAACGGGAAAGGCAGAGAAAGAGAAGAAGGCTGTGTGTGTTATTAGATAGCAGATGTCCTCTGGGTGTGAACTACAGCAGCTCCTGTTGGTGTAAGTCAGGAACTTGGCTCCTGTTTGATGACTTCCCATTATGAATAGCCCCTGCCAGGTTCCTTTCCCAGCCTCCTTGCATGAACATAATCCTAATATCTTTCAATCTGATTATTTGGTCCAGTTCATACACAGTAAATTAGTTCCAGCTTTGACTTGAGAAGATTTCAGGTTAAAAAGCCAAATTCAGGTGCCAGGAATAAACTAAGATGTCTTAGAGCAATAGTCTAGGCATTTCACTTATGCTTATTATTTTTGGCAGAGATTTGGACATAGTAAATCCTCAAGAAATACTTGTTGAGATGATGGCTGTGAAATGCTCTCTTATTTCGGGAATTTCTGTGATATAGGGATAGGTAGCAAAGAATTGAAGTCTGCTCACCTATTCAGACAGTTTCCTACAGTCTTTCATGAGGAGCCACATTGATGATAACTGTTGTGAAGATGAAAGTTTTCTAAACCTAAAAATAAATGTTACATAAATTAACTGCATGTGATCTTTGACTCTGAGGCCTTTAATCTTTGACAGGTAGTATGTATTGGGTCAATAGCAGAACTGGAAGAACTATCAGGAACAAAGATCTCAGATCTCCACAGAGAGAGGTCAGTTTCTGCATGTTTGATTCACTTCAGTTCTGTCATTCAGAGAGTGTCGGGCTAGGTCCTAGCCTGTTGAGACATGGTTTCTGTTACAGGTCATAGAGCTCCATGTAGAAATCAAACACTAGTTTGCTAAAATTACTTTGCTGTTGATGATTCATGTCATATTGAGGAAAGGTGGTGTCTGTCCTTGGGTTAGATGTCAGGAGACTTTAATATATATAATCTTCCAGACTGAGCACTGATGACACTTTCTGAAAGCCTGTGATAATTGCGAATATTTCTATTTGCAGATGCATATAAGAGAGCTGTGAGAGCATTATGTTTCCTTTTAGCAATTAAACTGTATGTTCTGTTTTGCTTAAAAATAATTAAAGCAGCTACTTCTTCATTTACTTCTTTGTTTACTAGCATTGACCATCTGACAATTCCTTCACGCTGTGGAAAGGGATTGTTGCATCGCATCTCTGAAGTGTTTGACTGTTGGTTTGAGAGTGGCAGCATGCCATATGCTCAAATTCATTATCCATTTGAAAACAAGAGGGAGTTTGAGGATGCATTTCCTGCAGACTTCATTGCTGAAGGCATTGACCAAACCAGAGGATGGTATGTTCCTTGTCTTTAAAGTGATTTATTGATTTGATTTAACTTAGCAGGTATTTTACTTTGTATTAATCAGCTGGGTGCTGGGGAGATTGTATCAGATAAGATAGGCTCTGCTCCTGCCCTCTGCGCTTTACCACCACATACCATAGAAGTGTCTTTTGAGAAGGTATCTCTCACTACATTACTGCGGTAGTTTTAGAGTTTGAATTACTTCTTTGACATTTTTGAATACAGAGATTTATTATATTGGAAGTTTAAGTGACACAGAACAACATATGTCCGTCTTAGTTTGTTTACTTCAAATCATTAATGAAATATTTAGTGGGTATTTACATACAAGATATTGGGGAGGTTGCTACAAAATTGAGGAATAGTTGAAAATGTACTCAGGTGTTAAGGCTAGCCTCATAACTTTGTGAAAGATCCAGATTTAAAATTAAAAAAAAAAGAAAGAAAGAAAGCCTATGATGGGAGTAAGAGTTTGCTTGCGTAACTGAAGGACCCACATGCTGCAAGGAAGATCAAAGATCCCATGTGCTACAACTAAGACCAAACAAATACCCCTTCCTCTGAGGGCAGGTCAGGAGGACCCTGGTTTTATCTGGTGCTTTACTGAAAGTGGTGCCCTCATCCTTTTAATTAGAAAAAGATGAATTACTGGGCCATAATGCTGGACAGTTACATGTATGTCTTTGGGGGTCCTGCCAACCATTTTGAGCCATTCCATTCCAGCAGTGAGATATACTGCAACTGCTTCTGAGTCTTTGACACGAGGTCTGAGGCCTGGCTGGACTGTCCACCCACCCTGCTGTATTGTTGGTGACAAGATTGTCCTCTTTGGGGGTATCAGTCTGTCTCCTGTGGGAGAGCTTGGGAGATGAATTTGACCTCATAGATCATTTTGACTTACACACTTTGGTCTTTAGCCATAATCTAAAGACTGCAAATTGGCTGCGATTCGGTATAACCTGGTCCAGTCCTGTTTGCCCCATGATAATCAGGTGGGAACTGAATGTTGTGACCACTAATAGTAATATCAGTTGTCCCATCATCTCCTCCCATGGGTAGGTGCAGGGTTGTGGGGTGCTAGGTCCCTTCCTCCTTGGGCTGAGGACCCCTTCATCTTGGTGCTCTGTCCCATCCACCTCCCTCCAACTGCTGGCTCAGGTCAGCTGTGCTCTGCTGGGAAGCA
Organism: Cervus canadensis; assembly: GCF_019320065.1. Taxonomy (NCBI): domain Eukaryota; kingdom Metazoa; phylum Chordata; class Mammalia; order Artiodactyla; family Cervidae; genus Cervus; species Cervus canadensis. The sequence goes on along the minus strand of NC_057415.1, from coordinate 17,042,976 downwards.
AAGAGAAAGGGGAGGAGGGAGAAGCAAGCACTGTGTGAGCCTCAGGAGCTTCCCCCTCCCCACTCCTTATCCCCCTACCTGAGCCACGGGCATTGATTGGAAGCTGAGAGGAGTTACAACTGTTGGCATGAAATCTTCGCCCTGACCTGGGGAGGTGAGGACCAGCAGATAATTCCATTCCATCCTTCCTTGAGCTGTTGCTGAACCCGGACACTCTTCAGCCAGCTCAGATTCTATAAAAATAAATTAAGAAGTAAAAAAGAAACAAAAAACAATGTTTTTGGACTGACCCATGTTCTTATTATACTTTAATTAGTAATGTTTCTGAAGGAGTATTTAAGGAATGCTGGTGTCATTTTCTGTCTTTACTACTAGTAGTCTTCACAAACTGTTGGAATTCCAGCCTTAATGTTCTGGAATATACTATTTTTAGCTTTCAGTCCATTTTTCTATAGCAACAGCTACCACGCACAAGCTCCTATTCTTAAAGAGAGAGCCAGATGATTCATCAATAAGTTGTTTCTCTGAGGAATTTCTAGGTCTGGCAACTGTGAAAAGCTGTCATATGCGTCCACATGTGCACATTTCCTTCCTCCGCTTCTGTCAGGCATGGTCTACCTGTCTTAAGAACTATGGTCCTACTGACCTGCCCTCAGAGGAGGGGATATCCGATCATTTATTCAAGGCACCTGGTCTCCCATCCTCATCAGTTGTGTCTGGTGATGTTCTTCGGCTGCAAAATCCAGTCCTAGATGACCCTGGGACAGCTTACATGGGTGTGATGTAGTTCTTTTAGGAAACAATCTAGCTAGCAAATAAATGGCATGCATGATATCTGATATGAAAACATTTTCTATATTCCTACAGTCTACCTTTTGACTTTTGGATAAGAGAGCTTTTTGCGTCTTTTGTCATCAGGCTGTCCCCTATGACCTTGTGCTAAAGGCAGCATACGTCTCTGGATTTTCAGCCTGGCATTTCTGGGAGGTCCTGAGAGAACACCCAGCATTGCCCACCTCTGCCTGTGGCTGTCCAACTAGCTCCCCAAGGAAGGTGATAGTACTGTCCCCAGCAGAGAGTCAGTACTTCACTCCAGAGTTTTATTTAAGTAAATTCCTAATGAAAAGCTCTAACATGATTGGTCTACAGTGGGTCCTGTCCTTAATTGTTACTGCTCCCAAGATGATCCTGATAAATCACCAGAATCAAGAACCATTGCTTTAAGTGCTTATCAAGAAATGTAACTTACCTAAAATAGAAATTCAGTCCAATAAGTAAACACAGTTTTCTTTCCTATGCTTGAATTCTATTTCTTATTTTATTGAACTGTTTCTTTGTGTGTGTTTTTTTCCCCAGGTTTTACACCCTGCTGGTGCTAGCCACATCTCTCTTTGGACGGCCACCATTCAAAAATGTGATTGTGAATGGACTTGTCCTGGCAAGGCAGGTGCACTCCCTTGTATAATGATGAGTTCCAGTTCCTCTCTGTTCTCACAGCATTTTCTGGTTGGATCTAACCATTCTATGTGAATAGAGGAATTTAGGAATGCACGGTTCTGTTCCTATTCTCTCCTTCCTTCTACTTTTATACTTCTTTCTGTTTTCTGTTTTCATCCAACTTCTGTCCTTCTCCACCTGTAGCATTCTATCTCTACATATCCCTCTATCTTATGAGAAGGGCTGCATTAAGAACTCATCCTAATGGAGGAGGACCAATGGGGGGACATGTGTCCCATTATACTATTAATGATAAAATAACATTTGTCATTTAGAGTTTTTTGTTTTTTTTTAATTTTTTTATTAGTTGGAGGCTAATTACTTCACAACATTTCAGTGGGTTTTGTCATACATTGATATGAATCAGCCATAGATTTACAAGTATTCCCCATCCCGATCCCCCCTCCCACCTCCCTCTCCACCCGATTCCTCTGGGTCTTCCCAGTGCACCAGGCCCGAGCACTTGTCTCATGCATCCCACCTGGGCTGGTGATCTGTTTCACCATAGACAGTATACATGCTGTTCTTTTGAAACATCCCACCCTCACCTTCTCCCACAGAGTTCAAAAGTTTAGAGTTTTATAAAGTACTTTTGCTTATAACTCTTAGTTAATCTGTGAACTGGTCCTTTAATGTAGTTTTAGTTGTCCTCTTTTTAATATATGAAGATGCTATTAGTTCTGGAGGCTTGTAATGGAGGACTCTTATTTTTTCCTTTGCTTCTGTTGCCTCTAGTCATTAAAAGTAAAAACAAAAACAGGAAAATAAATCCTTTATACATAGATATCTTGCTTCACGTGCCCTTCAAAGTGAGGGATGACACCTGGCACTTTCCCAGGCCCTGTTTTGAGCATTTATACATCTTTACTCATTTACTCCCAGAGCCATTTGAAATGGATCCTTTAATTGTCTGGTTCAACATTTGAGGCAATTGAGGTGCAGAAGTAAGGTTACACTGCAAAAGAGTGATAAATTCTAGTTATGTACCTACACAGTCTGGCTTTACAGTCTATGCTTTAAAAAAAAAATTAGAAATCTTACTGAATTATAGTTGTGAAAATTAATAGAGACCACGTATGTGCGTTGCCTGGTTTCCCCAGTGGTCATGTTTCTTGAAACCATAGCACATCGTCAAGATCAGGCTGTTGATTCGGTTTACCAATCTTAATCAGATTTCCCCAGTTACACTCATTTGCCATTGCATGCAATATTTCATGTATAGGTTCCTATATCCACCAGCACAAGTCAAGATACTGGGCCTGTTTCAGCATCACAGGATGTCTCTATTGCCCTTTTATAGCATACCTACTCTACCCCGTCATACCCCACCCAGTTCAGCCTTCAACCCTAATCCCCACCACTTGGCAACCACTAATCTATTCCCCATCTCTGTAGTTTTGTCATTTCAAGTATGTTACATAAATGGATTCGTATCCAATTTTGTGCTTGACTTTTTTTGCTCAGTGTAATTCCCTGGAGGTCCCTCAGGTGGTTGTATGTATCCATAGCTCCTTCTCGTTGCTGAGCAGTGTTCCATGATGACCCACAGTTTGATCTTTCACCTGCTGAAAGACATTGGGGTTGTTTCCAGTGTTTGCCAACTATGAATAAAACTGTGAACTTTTTTTCATAGGTTTTGTGTAAATGGAAGTTTTCATTTCTCTGGGATAAATGCAAAAGCTATGTTTTTGAACTGTTATACTCTGATATCTTCCTGCTGCCATTTATCCTGAAACTTCTCCATTTACTCACTACAGTAGTCTGAAAGAAGTTTATACAGATATTAAGAAAACAGCCTTATTGTTGTGCCTTAATAGTAGCTTGTGTCCCATTTGTACTTATGTATTCCAAATTATAGATAATCTGTAACCATATATAAACTGTGATGTTGACTTGTTTAATTGATGTCTCCCTTTTGTTTTTCAAGTGATGGTCAAAAAATGAGCAAACGCAAAAAGAATTATCCAGATCCACTTTCCATCATTCATAAATATGGTGCTGATGCCCTCAGGTACAGACCGGTCCTCTATCTGTGTGTGTCTGTCATCTCTTACGTAAGCATCTGACATTCAGTGATACAATCATGGTTTCAGTGACACTAATCATTCTATTCATTTGGTTTGTAATTAGCTCTTTTTAAAAAATGCACGTCTGTTACATGGAATTGGAATGGTATGTTATTGACTTTAAACCCCCAAGATGGTTTTCTAAATTGTAAAGATGTTTCTAAATCTAGAGGTCTTTTGGAAGATGAGACTCTGTGTTAGATTTTATTGAGTAGCACAGGTACTTCCAAGTTAGTTGCTGGTGCCTCTGCCTCACTCCTGTAGATTCTCTGTCTTGTTGGTATTGAAATTCTCTTATATCATTTATTTCTATTTTGCACTTACTCCTCAGACAACCATATGAGGTACATTTATGCTAGAGCAAATAAAAATTAATACTGAAAATTTTTTAGAGAAAGATACTGCTTGAAATAGAGTCATAAAAAAAAAAGAAATAGAGTCATAAACTTTCAATGCTCAGGTTAAAAGGAACCACGGAGGTCTTGTTCTGCATCCTCCTGTTACTAACACAGAGACCCACACCCAGGGCCTTTGGGCAAGCATGTTCACAGTTCCCATGTTGCCTGGGAGCAGTTTATTCAGTGTCCTGCAACCCCAGTTATCTGTTAGATTCAACCTTGGCATAGACGACAACTTGGCCTGATTATTCTTTGTATTGAAGGCTGTCCTGCAGGATGTTTAACACTCTCCCTGGCCTCTGCCCTCTGTGTTGGCAAAATGCTTGTGTGGCTGTTCCTTGTGAATCCCTGATGCCTAAATATACTGTCCTGGGAGGAGGGCCTGGTTACTTCCTCTTGGTGCTGCCATGCTTCCTGGGGCCTGTGCCAAAACCAGCCCAGGACGTGATTCTAGGTTAGTCCAGTGCCATATTTTGGTGTGGCACTCTTGGTCTCCCCTTTAGAATTTTCTAGGTCTCTTACACAAAGTGAGAACTTTGTCAGTTTTGAGTGGACTATTTGAAAAGTATTTATAATGTCCCCATTTTGCAGAAAAAGTGCTGATACGGGTATTACCCTGTCAACATGTCAGTAATATTTGGTTTATTGTCTCCATTCCATTTCCATGTGATTTTTTCTTCTTCCAGATTATATCTGATTAACTCCCCTGTGGTGAGAGCAGAAAACCTTCGCTTTAAGGAGGAGGGTGTCCGAGACGTCCTGAAGGATGTTCTGCTCCCTTGGTACAATGCCTATCGCTTCTTCATCCAGAACGTCCTAAGGCTACAGAAGGTATGGGTTGCAGTGCTGTGGAGTGGGGTCCGCCCCGCTGAGCTGGGTTTGCAAAAGATAGTCAGGGCTGAGCTGTGAGGTGGAGTTCCATGAGAGACTCGGCTGAGCAGGCCCCATGGGTGAGGGCTCGGAGCCATTGGAGAGCCATGATGAAGGTGCAACAGTTGTCTGGGGGCTGTGCTGAGCCAAGGAGAACAGGACTGGAGCTTTGCCATTTGGGCAGATGCTCACCTCTGCCAGACACAGATGCTTCACCTGTTTAAGACGAGTTGCATTGGATATTCATTTAGCTAGCCAAGTTCATGATGAGCGACCAAGTAAAGAGTCAGCTACTGTCATAGTGAGTGCCTCGTAAAGGCTGCTGCCTCTGAGTGGTCAAGAAAGGCCACTTCATGAGGGCATTTGGGCTGAGACTCCAAGAAAAATTCTCATTGAGTTGCAGGGATGAAAAACAATGGTTGTGATATACATGAAGAGTAGTTACCTGCTGACTTGGGAAGCATCCCCTGAGAAGCCCCCATATGTTTTGCTGCCTCTGGTTCATCTTGGTCTGCTAATGAACACCCCCCTCAGGAAGAACAGGGTCTTCTCCAGGCCCTAGTGTTGTTCCTCTTTTTGATCCTATCACCTCTCAGGCCAGTAGTCATGAAGTGGCTCTGCTTTGCAGACCTCTACCTGTGTGGAGCTCAAGAAAACAGACTGGGTTAAACCACTGATCCCTGGGGCTCATCTGGGCATAGCAAAAAGATGGAGACTACAGCATTGGGTGCTTAAATCAGGGCAAGAGTCAGTGTGGTTGCTGCCTTGCTACCCTGATGGTGATGCTATTGAGAAGGGACAGGTGAAGTGGGCCTTAAGGATCAAGGAGGATTTGCAAAGGAAAAAGCAGCAGGTAATTAGAGCATTCTGGGTAAAATAAATTAAGCAAAGATATTAACTCCTAGTATTCATTTTCAGCTTATAGATAGTTGTCCATTCCTACCCAGTTTTACTGTCTATCCTTCCACAGATTTAAGGTAACTAAACACTATACTTACTGACAGCATTTTGAAATATTTCTTAATTCATAATTATTCTTTGATGATAGGAAAAATTTTTTCCTAAAAAATGTTCCTAAATTCTCTTTAGTTCATTCAGAAATGTATTTCATTAATTGAGGACTTAACATTCCAAATTTAGCACTTACTTGGAAAATATTGCTAAGAATCAGAAATTTAGGTTGCTCAGTCTGTATTTTGTGATTTTTGTTTGTTTGTTTGTTTGGCTAGTTCTTTCAGTTTAAATCATTTAAAGAGTTCATTTCCTTACAGTGGTTTCCCCCGTGCATGCAAAAAGTTTCAATAATTGTCACTTCTAGGAAGAAGAAATGGAATTCCTTTACAACGAGAACATGGTTAAAGAAAGTACCAACATCACAGACCGGTGGATCCTGTCCTTTATGCAGTCGCTCGTTGGGTTCTTTGAGACTGAAATGGCAGGTATGTCTCTTTTCGACCTTCCTCCCAGGAATAAAGATTCTCTCTTTATAATTACTCTTTTAATATTTAATTTTTTTTCTTTATAAACATGGGAAAAAAATTTTTTTTTGAAGAATAGTCAATTTACAATGTTGCATTAGTTTTTGGTGTACAGCAAAATGATGCAGATATATATATTTTTTTCTTTTTCACATTCTTATCTATTATGGTTTATTATAGGATTTTGAATATAGTTCCCTATGCTACACAATAGGACTTTGTTGTTTATTTAATTTATAGTAGTTTGTATCTGTTAATCCCTAACTCCTAATTTATCCCTCCCCCATCCCATTTCCCCTTTGGTAACTGTAAGGTTTTTTTTTGTTTGTTTGTTTTTTTAAATGTCTGTGAGTCTGTTTTATTTTGTAAATAAGTTCATTTGTATGATATTTTATTTAGATTTCACGTATAAGTGATATCTTATGGTATTTGTTTTTCTCTTCCTGACTTTGTATGATATTCTCTAGGTCCATACATGTTGCTGCAAATGGCTTTATTTCATATTATTTCATTCCTTTTATTGCTGAGTAGCATTCCTCTATGTGTGTGTGTGTGTGTGTGTGCACGCGAACATCTTCTGTATCTGTTCTTCTGTTGATGGCCTTTTAGGTTGCTTCCATGTCTTGGCTGTTGTTAATAGTGCTGCAGTGAACACTGGGGTACCTGAATCTTCTCAAGTTAGAATTTCAATTTTTTAAGGAACCTCCATACAGTTTCCGTTGGGCTATACCAGTTTACATTCCTACCAACAGTGTAGGGGAAGGTTCCCTTTCTCCACATCGTCTTCAGCATTGGTTATTTGAGGGCTTTTTTAATGATGGCCATTCTGACTGGTGTAAATGATAATTGGCAATGTTGAACATGGTTTGATGTGCCTATTGGCCATCTGTATGTCTTCTTTGGAAAAATGTCTATTTAGGTCTTCTGCCCATTCCCCCCCCCCACCTTTTTTTTTTTTGTATGAGCTGTTTGTATATTTTGGAAATTAAGCCCTTGTTAGTCACATTGTTTGCAAATATTTTCTCCTAGTCCACAGATTGTCTTGTTTTATTCATAGTTTCCTTTGCTGTGCAAAAGCTTATGTTTGATTACATCCCATTTGTATTTGTTCCCATTTCTATGTTCTCTTGTAGGAGTTTAATGGTGTCATGTCTTAATTTAAGTCTTTATGCCATTTTGAGTTTATTTTTGTGTATGGTGTAAATGAGTGTTCTAATTTCATTGATTTACATGTGATTGTCCAGCTTTTCCAACACCGCTTGCTGAAGAGACTATCTTTTCTCCATAGTGTATTCTTGCCTCCTTTGTGGAAGATTAATTGACCATAGGTGTGTGGTTTTCTAAACATAGAGGAAATTTTATAAAAAGTTTGAGAGAGGCAGAACAATAGATGAATAAATGTTTCTTTTTACTTCTCAAATATAATTTTAAGGCTTGCTTGTTGTAGAAATGTATTGCTCCAAGGCCTGAGAGATTGTCTTGAGGGGATATCTAGTGGCCTTACCCCTCCACAGACACCACACAGCCCAAGGAATCACAGGCTTCAGTAGTGGATGCCCATGGGTTCAGATCCCAACTTGTACACTACTTGTTCCCTGGGGGAAGCATCGTCTGTAGTCTATGAGGCTCCATTTCTATCTGCAAAAAGTGCCTGGTAATAGTTTTTGTAAGACTAAGATAGAAACTATGTACATACAGTAGCTAGCAGATGACAGGTTCTTAATAAGTAGTACTTGTTACTAATATGTTTTAAATTTATTTTTAGATCTACTTTATTAAATAAGTAGAGTGGAAAAATTAGGAAATTCAGAAACACAGTAATGACATTGACATTTCCTCACATTTCTGTTCCCGAACAACAATGAATTTGTTTTTAGACAGGTTGAAAAGGTAGGTTATGTTGGTTTCCTTAAAGTTGGAGATAGACAACCATAAGTCAAGGTGAGAAATTCAAGAAACTATTAACCAGGATACCTGAGATGGGTCTGAGTGTATGTGGGTCTGATAAAGTCTATGGGCAGTGGAGAAAAAATGGCATCCCTGTGTGCACCCTGGTGACATGAACCACCCTCCCAGAGCATCCTGTGGCTGCCAGGTGCTGCTCCTCAGGTACAGCACCCAGTGGGTTTAAGAGGCCAGAGCAGTCAGGTGGTTCACGGAGGGGTCTTCAGTTCCTCAGCTGGTACACAGCTCTTCATGGAACAGTTGATGCCTCTGTACTTGGCATAATTGGATGGTTCGTCCAGGAAATTTTGAATGTTTTATCAGTCTTCCTGAAGGACTTTGCCCACTTTTAAACATATATAATAAGGGTCATATGACTGTCAAGCTACTGGACAGATTGACCTGAGTGAAAATGGAAATGAGTATGCGAATCCGACTTAGCACACTCCCTGAGACATGTATTATTAGCCATGTCCACTTTTCCCTCTTGAGTGATATTTATGAGTGGGATTGTTGCCAGGGAACCCTTGCCATCTTTAGGCAGCAATAGTATGACCTGAGGATGTACACTCTGACTGGGTCCTGGTCTGCCAGGAAACTAGAAGTTGGGCAGCAGTTCAGTTCAATTTAGTTCAGTCACTCAGTCGTGTCTGACTCTTTGCAATCCCATGGACTGCAGCACGCCAGGCCTCCCTGTCCATCACCAACTACCGGAGTTTACTCAAACTCATGTCCATTGAGTCAGTGATGCCATCCAGCCATCTCATTCTCTGTCGTCCCCCTCTCCTCCCGCCTTCAATCTTTCCCAGCATCAGGATCTTTTCAATTGTGTCAGTTCTTCGCATCAGGTGGCCAAAATATTGGGAATTTCAGCATCAGTCCTTCCAACGAATGTCCAGGACTGATTTCCTTTAGGATGGACTGGTTGGATCTCCTTGCAGTCCAAGGGACTCTCAAGAGTCTTCTCCAACACTGCGGTTCAAAGGCATCCATTCTTCGGCGCTCAGCTTTCTTTATAGTCCAACTCTCACATCCATACATGACTACTGGAAAAACCATAGCTTTGACTAGACGGACCTTTGTTGGCAAAGTAATGTCTCTGCTTTGTAATATGTTGTCTAGGTTGGTCACAGATTTTCTTCCAAGGAGCAAGCGTCTTTTAATTTCATGGCTACAGTCACCATTTGCAATGATTTTGAAACCCAAAAAAATAGTCTGTCATTCTTTCCACTGTTTCTCCATCTATTTGCCATGAAGTGATGGGACCGGATGCCATGATCTTAGTTTTCTGAATGTTGAATTTTAAGCCAACTTTTTCACTCGCCTCTTTCACTATCATCAAGAGGCTCTTTAGTTCTTCTTCGCTTTCTCCCATAAGGGTGGTGTCATCTGCATATCTGAGGTTATTGATATTTCTCCTGGCAGTCTTGATTCCAGCTTGTGCTTCTTCCAGCCCAGCGTTTCTCATGATGTACTCTGCATATAAGTTAAATAAGCAGGGTGACAATATACAGCCTTGACGTACTCCTTTTCCTATTTGGAACCAGTCTGTTGTTCCATGTCCAGTTCTAACTGTTGCTTCCTGACCTGCATACAGGTTTCTCAAGAGGCAGGTCAGGTGGTTTGGTATTCCCATCTCTTTAAGAATTTTCCACAGTTTGTTGTGGTCCACACAGTCAAAGACTTTCACACAGTCAATAAAGCAGAGGTTTTAATGGAACTCTCTTGCTTTTCTGATGATCCAGCGGATGTTGGCATTGATCTCTGGTTCCTTTGCCTTTCTAAGTCCAGCTTGAACATCTGGAAGTTCATGGTTCATGTTCTGTTGAAGCCTGGCTTGGAGAATTTTGAGCATTACTTTACTACCGTGTGAGATGAGTGCAATTGTGTGGTAGTTTGAACATTCTTTGGCATTGCCTTTCGTTGGGATTGGAATGAAAACTGACCTGTCTCCCTAACAGATGTGATAACCCTTGAATGGCAGGGCCTACTTGCTCTTTCTTGTATCCAGCCCTGTCTTAAGCTCCCAAGACTTTTGTATGTTCTCACTGTCTGATTGGTTGTCTTACTTTCAGCTTACAGGCTCTATACTGTGGTTCCTCGCCTGGTCAAGTTTGTGGATATTTTGACCAATTGGTATGTTCGGATGAACCGTAGAAGATTAAAGGTAAGTGTAGGCTTCTATTGGGAAGAGCAGAAAGTGCAGGAAGTATGAAAGTTGAGGAAAAATGAGAACAGGCAAAAGCAAAAAGGGCGTTTTCAAATGCTCTCACTTTTTATAGCTGTGTTTTTCCTTTTACGTTGCATATTAACTGTACTGCCATTTTTTGGATAGGGGGGTCCTTAAGTTTAAAAGTCATCTCACATGTTTTCAAAACACAATTACAGACAACATATTAGAGGGAAAGTCTCAGGCCATTTAGGACTGTACTGAACAGACCTGTTAAAATCAAATAATTCATGAATGTATTTTGCAAGTGTTGTTCGGTACAGCTATGATCTTCAGATGGGCACTTCATCGCTTCTATCACTAGAGGGATGGTTCCTTATTGACGAGACTCTTCATTAAGCCTTTGGGGATATAGGATGAGTGAAGCATGGAGCCTGTCCCAGAACTTAAGCTATGCATAAACAGCAATGCTCCATAACAGGGAGTGAGGTACACCCAGACCACTGCCCATCAGTACTACCTTCAAATGTGTTAATGATAAAATCCTGTAACAAAACAGTAATTTTGTTTTGTTAAAATGTATCACATACACATGCATGTGTGTGTGTGTATATGCACATATATTTAGAAGGACATTAAAATGTTTAAAGTAGTTATCTCTGGATAACTTAATTATGGCTGAGTTTTCCCCTTTTTATTACCTTTTTTTTTTCCCCTTTACAGTGACCTATTGGTTTTAACAGTTTAATGTGTGTGTTTTTTATTCTTAGGGTGAAAATGGGGTAGAGGATTGTGTTATGGCCCTGGAAACCTTGTTTAGTGTTCTGCTTTCTTTGTGCAGACTTATGGTAAGATGCTTCATCCCATTCTAAAACTCTAGCCCCGTGGGCTGCTTGTGGTGCCCAGTTGCTGCACTGTCCTCTGTTTGTATCTGTTCTTTATTTTTTCTATATTTTAAAGTTCTGTAATTGTCTATGAGTATCAGGGAAGGTCTTGAGCTAGTAGCTAACCAAACAAATACATATATTGCAAACAATATTTCACTTGAGACACTTGAGTATTTTCACTGTTCCTACCAATTGAAATATTCATTAAATTATATATAAGTAAAAGTTCCTACCAATTGAAATATTCATTAAATTATATATAAGTAAAAGTTTCACTTTTAGTTTCCTGTGTCTTATTTCTGCTCTTTCAGTTTAATGTTATAAGCCTTCTATTTATTTCTTAAACATACATGGAATGAGAACCTGCTTTATACCAGGTCCTCCACCTGGTGTCTCATGTATGAGCTCATTCCTTCTTCCTGTTAAGCAGGTAGAGTTTCCCCAGTTTACAGATGAGGTTTCTGAGACTTTAGGAATATTCATTCCTCTGCAGTTGACTTAACTGCCATGTGGTCATTGGCTCCTGTTTTTATTATGGACATCTTCAAGGATGTTTGGGACACTTCTGTCTGTAGTCCTACTTCTTTGCTTCTGAGTGTCTGTCTCACCCAGTTCAAAATGAGGTCATTTTCATAGGCATGTTTTGTTAACCTCATGTCCGGTTCTGTGCATATTCCCGTGTCATTTCTCTAAAATGTTTTAGTTTTTTCTAACTCTTGAGATCAGTTAATGATGGCTACATATGAATGACATAATGTTTTCTGTCCTTATACAGGCCCCCTATACCCCTTTTCTTACTGAATTGATGTATCAGAATCTGAAGACACTGATTGACCCTGTTTCTGTCCAGGACAAGGACACGTTCAGTATTCACTACCTCATGCTGCCCCATGTTCGGTAAGAATCAAATGTATCTAAGCCTCACCTGGGCCATGGCAAGGAGAGCTGCTAGAGAGGCACTCATGTAGGGGCCCAGCTCCCTGCTCCAGCTCACCTATGCCATGCCTTCCAGTTGAGCTGTTCCTCAGGCTACAGAAGGGGTATAAGAGGGATGCTGAGGGTGGAATCCCCTGTAGAGTTGTGGCATGTAGGGTGTGGGTAGGCCTTTGGTGTCGTTTTGAGGAGCTGCTGTGCATTGAGCATCAGGCTCAAGCTTGCCTCTCACTATGACTGCCCAAAGGCAGTCATGCTGTGCTCCCAAGAGCCTCCCTTGGGAAGCCTAACCACACCCTCCCCTCTCTCGTCCAACTTTCTTCCTCACCTAAGCACGTTTCTTCTTCGAGATTTTCTCTTTTTAAATCTAATATCTTTTATGTCCCTACCTCTCCCAATCAGTGACGAATTGATCGACAAGAAAACTGAGAGTGCAGTATCTAGAATGCAGTCTGTGATTGAACTTGGCCGAGTGATTCGAGACCGCAAAACTATTCCAATAAAGGTTGGAGGTTTTATTTCTATTTTACATTGCACAGACCTAGAGAATTATGTCTTTGGAGTATTTTCTTCATATAAAGGGCTTCAAGCAATGGCATAAATTTCTTTTTGCAGTAAGGCTGTGAATGACTTAATACTAGTTAAGCCTGCTTAGTCTAGAGCTTGAAATTCAGATAGAACATGTAACATTTATATTTCTGCAGTTTAGAAGACTGGATGCTTAGTGAACTTTCCCATCCCCTTTCTTTCTAGTATCCTTTGAAAGAAATTGTTGTTATCCATCAAGATCTGGAAGCTCTTAATGAAATTAAGTCTTTGGAGAAATATATCATTGAGGTAAGACAGTTGATTTGTGTGCTTTGGTCCAAACTTTGGCTTCTGTCCTTGGGAAGATTATTTTGATTAGTATTCTTTATCAGTATATACATAAATGTAACCTTCTGTGAAATTTTACAGTTTGCTTTTTGATTCATCATGAATTTTTGCAATGTAATTAAAAAAAATTTTTTTTTTAAGAATTTGTATTTATTTTTTGGCCATGCTGGGGGCATGTGGCATCTTAGTTCTTCCTACCAGGGATCAAACCCACACACCCTGCATTGGAAGCACAGATTCTTAATCAGTGGACCACCAAGGATGTCCCTGTAATTATAATTCTTTAACAATGATCTCAAGGTCCATGAAATTTTCATCTTCATCGGATCATTTATCCCTTCATCCACTTTTCTTCCCCAAAGTAATTTTTGATAATTAACAAAAAGAAAGAGCTTAGTTCCTTCAAATTACCCAAGTGTCAAGTAAACACTGGTTGTAAATAAACACTAGCATCGGGTACAGGACAGGGTCTCTTCTCACCCTGGCCACTCCCTGGTGTCTCGTTTCCCACTTGCAGGGATGTTCACTATGGTGTCTCTTACCGGGTTGTTCCTAGCATTTTACATACATGTAGACACATTTGTACATACATCTACACCCATGCAGGCTTCCTAGGTGGCCCAGTGGTAAAGAATCCACCTGCCACTGCAGGAGACTTGAATTTGATCCCTGGGTTGGAAAGATTCCTCTTGATAAGGAAATAGCAACCTACTCCAGTATTTTCCCAACCTATGCCAGGATACTCCCGTGTACAGAGGAGCCTGGCAGGCTACAGTCCATGGGGTTGCAAAGAGTCAGGCATGACTCAGCAACTGAAAAACATCAGATACGCACATCACTGGTTTTATTTGCGAATAGAGATGATCATATATGTAGTTTTTTACTTATTGTTTCCACTTTATAGTATTACTTAAACAACATTCCATGTTAAAACATAGAGACCTAGGACTTGCTGGTGGTCCAGTGGCTACGACTCCACACTCCCAGTACAGGGGGCTCAGGTTCAATCAGGGAACGAGATTCCATGTGCTGCAGTTAATGATCCTGCATGCCACGATGAAGACCCAGCACAGCCAAATAAATAAATAAAATTTTTAAATAAATAAATATTTTTAAAGAACTCTCCCTTTAAAAACAAAACATTAGAGATCTAATTTATTCTTTTTGCCAGCTGCATAGTGTTCACTTTCTGGCTGCATCACTATTTATTTAGTTACTCTAGTATTGTTGGAAATATATGTTTCGGATTATAAATAAAAGTTGTATGTGTGTGTATATGTGTGTTTGTGCAAATATGTCGTTAACTGTCGACTTAAAAAATGCACAACATAAGAGTTGCGAGTTAAGTTTTATTTGGGGCAAAATGAGGATGCAGCCCGGGAGACAGCACCTCAGATAGCTCTGAGAAGCTGCTCCTAAGAGGCAGTTCAATATATATGTGATTTTGGTAAAGGGGGAATACATGCAGGCAGGTACATTTTTTTCCAGAAGGTTTCTGCTAGTCTTGTGAAGCTTTGCTAGTCACAAGGAACAGTTACCACCATGAGGGATTTTGGGGCCTTTCCATGGGGAGATACAAGAACTGGGCTCATAAAATCAGCTCCTGAAAATACCTATCTGAAGACCTGTCCTGCCAGTTTTTCCCCAAGCACAGAATGTCTCATTTCTGCTGTCCACCCTGAACTCCTTTCAGGGGGTTATTGAAGGTCAGCAGCACGATTTAGTCCTTTTACAGGTACAGGTAGAGGCATGTGTGCTAAGTCACTTCAGTCATGTCCCACTGCTTGCCACCCTATGGCCTGTAGCCCACCAGGCTCACCTGTCCATGGGATTCTCCAGGCAAGAATACTGGAGTGGGCTGCCATGCCCTCCTCCAGAGGGTCTTCCCAAGGGGATCGAACCCTTGTCTCTTATGTCATCTCCTTTGTTGGCAGGCAGGTTCTTCACCACTAGTACCACCTGTGAAGCCCAGATAAGTAGATGGCAAGTGCCAATTGCTAGTTGACAGTGTGGATGTTGGATAGGTTCTTAAAAATGGAGTTTTGAGGTCAGAAGTTTAAACTGTCTTGTCAGTTGTCCTCCCAGAAAGCTTTATCCTGTGGTGTTTTTAAATGAAATACATATTTCAAATTTCATTTTTATTCCTTTCAAAGATAATATTTAAGGATAGAAAATAGCTCTTTTACCAAGAACCTGCCAACATGGGCTGCGTTCGCACCAAAACCATAAAGAAGGCGGCCTGGGTCATCATTGATAACATTTTGTGTTCAAAAGTTAAAATTTCACCATATAGATAATGTGAAAAATGAACGGGGTTTTGTTCTTTAAAAAAAAAAAGAAAAAGAGGATAGAAAATAATTTCTATATTTGATTTTGAATTATTTGAGAATTCTGGATAAATAGAGTTTATAAAACTCTTTAGAAATTTAAGAAGTTATAAAAATTCTGTAACGTTATATAAATTATGTAAAGTTATGTAAAGTTACATAAATTCTGTAACGAATGCTTAAGATATGGATAAAAATAGAATATACTTAAATATCTTGAGCACTCTGAGATCAAATAATATAGTAATGTATAATGGCAGAACATTTCCATATAATTTGCTTCAGTTGACAATTCCATGATACTTCATTTTCTTATTTCCTACTGTGTGGTCACCATTTCCTACTACATTAGTATTCCTTAACTTGCTAGCATGATGGAGACATGAAATATATGATTAACTGACTCTTCTGGTTAACTGATAGTTAAATTGCTCAAGGAAAGGTTACCCCTGAGACATGAAGTCCATATTTCTAATGCTACAGCTCTTGTTAATTGAGTTAGGGTTGTGCAGTCATCACCACAATTTTGTAGAATTTTCATCACCCCAAATAGAGACCCCAAATTATCATTCATGCATCATTTCCCCTCAGGATTCTACTGTCCTCTGGCAAACACAAATCTGTTTTCTGTCTCTGGGTGTGCTCACTCTGGACATTTTCTGTAGATGAAATCATACAATATGTGGGCTTCTATGTCTGGCTTCTGTGACTTAGCACCAAGGGTCATTCATGTTATAGCACGGATTAGTGCTTCTTTCCTTTATATTGCTAAATGACAGTCCGTTAGGTAGATATACCACATTTTATTTATCCTTTCCATAGTCGATCAGCATTTGGGTTGTTTCCACTTTTTGGTTATTGCTATAAAGAATTGTATTCAAATTTTTGTGGACATATTTTCATTTGTTTCATTTTTGTTTTTGCATGTCTATCAAATATAGGAATTGAATGTTCGAAAAGTTACATTATCTACAGATAAAAACAAATATGGCATTCGCCTAAGGGCAGAGCCAGATCACATGGTCCTGGGGAAGCGTCTGAAAGGAGCTTTCAAGATGGTGATGACATCCATCAAACAGCTGAGCAATGAGGAGCTGGAGCGGTTCCAGGAGAATGGTGGGTGTCTGTTCCATTGGGGTCACCATTTGTGTCCTCAACCTGATGGATGTCTCATACTTAGCCTCCTCTTTGATTTCTACTGTTACAGCCTTCCCTTAAATTAGAACTTTTTTTTTCTGTTCATAAAAATATTTATTATGAATAATTCTAATTTATTTTTTAAAAAGTAAAAATAAAAATGACCCATAACCCATCACCCATCCTTTAATGTAGATTGAAATTCTGATTTAGTTCACTGTTAAAATTCTGATTTAGTTCATCCTATATACATATGTAGTCATATAATTATAGCTTTACAAAATGGAAATCAGTCTATAACTTATTTCACATTTTTCACTTTTTTATATTTATATTATTTGGTTTTCATTTACCTTTTTATTTTGCATTTTCACTTTACATTATAAACATTTCTGTGTTTTGTCAGTCTTTAAAATGCTATTTCAGTAAGTGTTGCAAAAACTTTCCTTCCTGTGGATACCTGGTATTTTTTTAACCAGTCTGTTATTGTTGGTGTTTTCAATTGGTAAAGAATCTGCCTGCAGTGGAGGGGACCCCAGTTCCATTCCTGGGTCGGGAAGATCCCCTGGAGAAGGGATAGGTTACCCACTCCAGTATTCTTGGGCTTCCCTTGTGGCTCAGCTGGTAAAGAATCGGCCTGCAGTGCAGGAGACCTGGGCTTGATCCCTGGGTTGGAAAGATCCCCTGGAGAAGGGAAAGGCTACCCACTCCAGTATTCTGGGCTGGAGAGTTCCATGGATTATACAGTCCATAGGGTCGCAAGAGTTGGACACAACTGAGTGGCTTTCACTTTCAGCTAGGTTTCTACTTGAAATCATTGAGTCAGATGGGTAAACTGTAAGTTACCATTGAATTCTATAAGTGCTAATATGGGCCTGGAAAAATCTACCCTAATGAGAGAGCAAAACCCTTCAGATTCACCAGCCAGTGGTATAGAGCGTTACCCTTATCAGATGTTGCTTGTAGAGAAAAAGATGACTTGAGTTGCCAGAATGAAGACCAGAAGATATTCAAAGAAGAAAGTTATATTTTAATTTTAATTCAAAATTTTAATTTTTAAATACTTAAGTATTTTTAATGAAAGGGATTTAGCATTGAGGTTTGGAGCTTCTTCCAAAACTGTGTCAGAACTTAGAATGTATCTCTAAAATATCTAGAATACATATTTTGTTCTCACTGAGCAAGAGTGGAGTCATTCATTCAGCAAATATTTTTTAAAGCCCTTCTGTTTTGTTGACACTGAGAACATAGAGTTGAATAAGACAGACATTGTCCTTACCGTCATGGTGCTGGTAGACACTAAAGATGTATGGATATAATCATATTTTTGATAAGCGTGCTGAAGGAAATCTTTAGGAAGCTGTTCCAGGTGCCCAGGAGTTCTGACCTCTGCCATGATTAGAATCATATATGGTCTAATTACAGCTTTTTGACTTCCTGCAGCAACCCTAGGGTACAAGGTGTTTGAATGTTTGGGTTCCCTCTGAAATTGAAAATCATAAGCATGGAAGTGTCATGAAAGATTTAAGGATTCATAACTCAGATGAATAGTTATGGAAATTGGGGGAAATGTCTGTAAGAGTCCCCAAATTTTTAGATAAAATTTACAAAACATTAGAGGCTTGCAACTAAAAGTTGAATCAGTACTAATTCAACTTGATTTGTTAAATTAACAAAATCTTTGATCAGCATTCAGGTCATAAATCTCAAGCTATTTCACCAATTAGCCAAAATATTAAAAATTCCTGAAATAAGCTTTATTTGAAACTGAAGCCTGTAGTTTTTAAATTGTAGTTTCTGAATGAACTGTTCCATATTGATGAAAAGCAGTTTTTAGAATACGGTGACATAAAGTGAAAATGAAAGCCCATTGCTCAAAGACCCAGAAGATTGTTTTGTGAATTACTATAGTAAGCGGTATGGGAAATGGGAATTGCCATCCTCAGCTGTTTATATGTTCTGCCTACCATGAATAGGCATGATGCTCAGACCTTCACACTGTCTACCTGTTTTCACCCTGACTGTACTCGGATAGGCAGATAGAAGAACACCAGGGTTTTACCGCCTTTGAGTGGTAGGCCTAAGTCTAGTTTGACTCTACAGACTGTGCTTTCTTCCTTATAGCTTGCTGCTCATGTTTATGATGAGGATTCATTCGTTGCCTCTAGCACATGTTTTTGGATCTAGGTGCTTATATACAGCAGTAGATATGGGTGATTTAAATGGCCTTAAGATAGCATGGTGTAGTCTAAGGAAAGTTTATCTCATCCTTGACCACAACAGTGACATGAGTCAGAAAGACATAACCTCTTAAAGACTGTAGCTTGATGATTTGAAGTTTTTATTAGAGAGTGGCACAGTATATTGGTAGCAGGGCAGCTTGAGGAGTGGGTTACTGATTGAGTAACAGTGACAGTTGCTTTTCCAATAGGGACCATTGTTGTGGAAGGCCATGAATTGCATGAAGAAGATATCCGCCTCATGTACACCTTTGATCAGGCAACAGGTGGAACAACACAGTTTGAAGCACACTCGGATGCCCAGGTATTTTTCTATTCCCTAGAACATTTCTTTACCAAAAAATATGAACATCAGAGGAAAAAATACCTATGCTCCTCCTGACAGCATTGGCAGCTTGTCTCAGGGTAAAATAGCTTTTATTTTAGATTGGCCTTATTAAACTTCTCTATTGTAGCTTCTTGACATGTGCATTTCTTTAATGGATATATAAATAGATATTTTGTGACTTTATGCATGCCAGTAAGTGCCAGGTCATACAAAAATGTGGAAGATGTAATCCTACCCTTCAAGGAATGGGTCAGTCATGGAGATAGAAAAGTAAATCTGTTCTTATTATTCTACTTGGTAAGTTATCTGGTAGAAATAAGTACAGAGAAGGGCTAAGTCTGGGTAGAAGTGGGAATGGTTAGAGAGCATCCCTTGAAGAGGATATACAGACAGTTGTGGATTCTGGGGTCTGGGTTTTTTTGTTGTGATGGATCACAGCATCTCTCTTCACTCTTGACCAGACTTCTCCAGACAGATAGATTGTAAGCTCTCCAATGTGAGAGTAAGGGACCTGCTCGAGTTCCTCTGTGCTTAATATTCCACATATGGGGGGTGATGGAGAATACCTCGTGTGAGTCTAGTCAACCTTGACATGAGGTCTTTTTTTTCGGCCGCACCGTGCAGATTATGGGATCTTAATTCCTCAACGAGGGATTGAACCTGGGCCCCTAGCAGTGAAAGCACTGAGCTCTAACCACTGAACTGCTGGGGAATTGTCGTACACAGAGTCTTAAATATGATGTAGACAGAACTCCACGTGGGCAGACAGTGTAAGGAGCTGACGGTGAGAAAACTACAAAAGAAGGAATTGGGCCCAGGGAAGAAGGTTTGTAACCAGCAAGAAGGTGTCGTCTTCTCTGGTCACAACCAAATAAGAGAGGCCTGAGGAGCTTGATTATACTTGTGGACGTGTTGTCTTGTGATGCTTCTGAGTTTCTTAGTGTGATTTGTGTATTGTGGGCATGGTTACCCTGCCATGACTCATCCGTTTTCAGTTTACCTCCTGTGTGTCTTCATAAAATGGAGCAAGTTTGTTATCTTTGAGTGTCCTCAAAAATGTAAATGGGGATGGTGCCTAATTTGTATATATATATATATATTCCCCTCTATAATAGAAGTGATACTGTCATTATTACAACATCAACATTGACAACCTTTATGACAGAGAAGATGAAATAGTGGATAAAATTGACAGGAAGGTGGCAATTTTAAAAAGTGTTGTGGCCATTTATAGAAATTGTGTTTTGAATCGCACAAACCAGTGGATAGAATAGGTTATGGTTAAAGAAAACAAGAGATGGCTGCTTTGAAGTCTTCAGTTCACTTGTTTGTGGTGAATCTATTATGAAAAGTTATGCTGCTGTAATAGCTTCATGACTGGTGATTTTATTTATTAGCAGAGTTGATATTACTTATTAGACAGAAAGCAGAGTTACATGTTGTTGTTATTGTTGCTTAGTTGCTAAATCATGTCTGATTGTTTGCAACCCATGAACTGCAGCATACCAGCTTTCCCTGTCCTTCACTATCTCCCGAAATTTGACCAAAGTCATCTCCATTGAGTCAATGATGCCATCCAACCATCTCATCCTCTGTTGCCCATTTCTCCTCCTGCCCTCTATCTTTCTCAGATTCAGGGTGTTTTCCAATGAGTAGGCTCTTTATCAGGTGACCAAAGTACTAGAGCTTCAGTATCAGTACATTCATTGAATATTCAGGGTTGATTTCCTTTTGGATTGACTGGTTTGATCTCCTTGCTGTCCAAAGGACTCTGAGGAGTCTTCTCCAGCACCATAATTCAAAAGCCATCAACTCTTTGGCACTCAGCCTTCTTTATGGTCCAGCTCTCACATCTGTACGTGACTGCTGGAAAAACCATAGCTTTGCGTGTACAGAACTTTGTCAGCCAAGTGATGTCTCTTCTTTTTAATATGCTGTCTCAGTTTGTCATAGCTTTTCTTCCAAAGAGCAAGTGTCTCTTAATTTCGTGGCTGCTGTCACCGTGCACAGTGATTTTGGAGCTCAAAATAAAATCTGCCACGCTTTCCACTTCTTCCTCATATGTTTGCCAGGAAGTGATGGGACCAGATGCCATGGTCTTTGTTTTTTGAATGTTGAGTTTTAAGCCAGCTTTTTCTCACCCTCTTCTTTCTCCATCAAGAGGTTCTTTACTTCCTCTTTTTCAGCCTTTACAGTGGCATCATCTGCAGTTGTTGATATTTTTCCTGGCTATCTTGATTCCAGCTTGAGTCATCTGGCCCAACATTTCACATGATGTACTCTGCTTATAAGTTAAATAAGCAGTTTGACAATATATAGCCTTGACATACTCCTTTCCCAATTTGGAACCAATCCATTGTTCCATGTCCTGTTCTAACTGCTGCTTTTTGACCTGCATACAGGTTTTTCAGGAGACAGTCAAGATGGTCTGGTATTCCCATTTCTTTTAAGATTTCTCACAGTTTGTTGTGATCCACACAGTCAAAGGCTTTAGCATAGTTAATGAAACAGAAGTAGATGGTTTCCTGGAATTCCCTTGCTTTCTTTATGATCTAGCATATGTAGGCAATTTGATCTCTGCTTCCTCTGCCTTTTCTAAATCCAGGTTGTACATCTGAAATTTCTCGGTTCATGCACTATGAACCGATGAAGCCTGTCTTGCAGGATTTTGAGTATTTACCTTGCTAGCATGTGAAATGAGCACAATTGTATGGTAGTTTGAACATTCTTTGGCATTGCCCTTCTTTGGAATTGGAATGAAAACCGACCTTTTCCAGTTCTGTGACCACTGCTGAGTTTTCCAAATTTGTGGGCATACTGCGTGCAGCACTTTCATAGCATCATCTTTTAGGATTTGAAATAGCTCAACTGGAATTCCATCACCTCCACTAGCTTTGTTCATAATGATACTTCCTAAGACCCACTTGACTTCACACTCCAGGATTTCTGGCTCTAGGTGAGTGATCACACCATCGTGGTTATCCAGGTCATTAGTATATTTTTTCTATAGTTCTTCTGTGTATTCTTGCCACCTCTTCCTAATCTCTTCTGTTTCAGTTAGGTCCTTACCATTTCTGTCCTTTATTGTACCCATGTTTACATGAAATGTTCCTTTGGTACCTAATTTTTTAAAGAGTTCTCTAGTCTTTCCCATTCTATTATTTTCCTCTGTTTCATGGTATTGTTCATTTTTAAAGGCTTTCTTATCACTCCTTGCTATTCTTTGGAATTCTGCATTCAGTTGGGTATATCTTTCCCTTTCTCCTTTGCCTTTTGCTTCTCTTTTTCTCAGCTATTTGTAAGGCCTCCTCAGACGACCACTTGCCTTCTTGCGTTTCTTTTTCTTGGGGATGGTTTTGGTTACCACCTCCTGTACAGTGTTAGAAACCTTCATCCATAGTACTTGAGACTCTGTCTACCAGATCTAGTCCCTTCAGTCTACTTGTCAGTGCCACTGTATAATCATAAGGGATTTGATTAAGTCATACCTGAATGGTCTTGTGGTTTTTCCTACTTTCTTCAATTTAAGTCTGAATTTGGCAATAACAAGCTCGTGATCTGAACCACAGTCAACTTCAGGTTTTGTTTTTGCTAACTATATAGAATTTCTCCATCCTCGGCAACAAAGAATATGATTAATCTGATTTCAGTGTTGACCATTTGTTGATATCCACGTGTAGAGTTGTCTCTTGTGTTGTCAGAAGAGGGTGTTTTCTATGACCAGTGTGTTCTCTTGACAAAATTCTGTTAGCCTTTGCCCTCCTTCATTTTGTACTCTAAGGCCTAACTTGCCTGTTACTCCAGGTATCTCTTGACTTCCTACTTTTGCTTTCCAGTCCCCTGTGATGAAAAGGACCTCTTTTTTTGGTGTTTGTTCTAGAAGTTTTATAGATCTTCATAGAAGCGGTCAACTTCAGCTTCTTTGACATTAGTGGTTGGGGCATAGACTTGGATTACTGTAATGTTGAATGGTTTGCCTTAGAAGGGAACCAAGATCATTCTGTCATTTTTGAGATTGCACCCAAGTACTGCATTTTGAACTCCTATTGACCATGAGGTCTACTCCATTTCTTCCGAGGGATTCTTGCCCACAGTATAGACATAATGATCATCTGAATTAAATTCTCCCATTCCCATCCATTTTACTTCACTGATTCCTAAGATGTCAACGTTCACTTTTGCCATCTACTGTTTTACCATGTCCAATTTACCTTGGCCTATGGACCAAACTTTCCGGATTCCTATGCAATATGCTCTTTGCAGCATCAGCCTTTATTTTCACCATCAGACACATTCACAGCTGAGCACTGTTTCTTCTTTGGCACAGCCGCTTCATTCTTTCTAGAGCTATTTCTCTGTTCTTCCCCATTACTATGTTGGACACCTACTGACCTGGGGGGCTCATCTTCCGGTGTTACATCTTTTTGCCTTTTCATACTGTCCATGGGGTTCTCAAGGCAAGAATGCTGAAGTGGTTTAAGTTGGTCTCAGGACATCTCCTTCAGGAGAAAAATGAAAAGTTGCACCTTTTTCTGCAGATGAGGAAATAACTGTTTACAACGGAGGACTCAAACTATAAAGAGACTAATTTCATGTCTTTGGCTCAGTTTTGTGATTGAATGGTGCTGCATTATATACTTCTAAGAATTTAAACACCATTTTTCTGAGTTTGAAAGAGCTGTTTTTTCTATATTTGATTGTCATGGTGTACACTGTTCATTCCTACAGGTTTTGGTTCTTTTAGATGTCACCCCTGACCAGTCAATGGTGGATGAAGGAATGGCTCGGGAAGTCATCAATCGTATTCAGAAACTTCGCAAAAAGGTCAGTTTGTGAGATTAAAATAAGCTACTGTCTAGAATTTTGTTTTGGTTTTTGTTTTGATTGTTGGGAAAGAGAGGAGACACAGGTAATATAAACCACAGTAATTTATTACTGATTGTCATTGATCTATGATCCATTCAGATTATACTTCTTAGGCTCAATTCCTTAGGGCTTCCACAAAACCATCTTCTGGATAGACAGTCCTCCTGACTGGCACATAAGGTTATCAGAGATGACAGCAAACACCTCTGAAGAACGGTAGAGGTGCACTCAGTGTGGAAGGGTTCTTAGCTCAGGGGAGAGAGAGATTGTTGGACCTGGATGGAATGAGGTGGTTCTTCCTCATTCAAAAAGCTGAGAGCCAGAGCAGGTGCGCAAAACCCATGGCCTTCCCTTGCTGGGTGAGAGAGCCAGAGAGTTTCTGTCTCAGGGAGGGCCCGCCACAGGTCGTCCTCCTCTGGTCAGGCTTTTGAGACTGAGTAGCCACTCCAGCAGGTGATGGTTTGCTGAGGAACTGTGTCTCAATTAAAAGCTTTGTGAATTCTTGCTTTTTTTTCCAGAGAGTTTGTCAGGATATCATACCCTTCCATGATGATTCAGTGTGGGATCATCAGCTCTGTTTAACAGTGTTTTGTGTTTTAATTGACAAGTGTGCTTCCCTTTTACATTTTCTTTATATGCTTTCAGTGCAGTCTGGTTCCAACTGATGAAATAACAGTTTATTATAAAGCAACTTCTGAGGGAAAGTATCTGAATAATGTTATTGAAAGCCACACAGACTTCATATTTGCCACCATAAAGTCTCCTTTGAAGCCATATCCAGTTCCTATATCAGATGAAATACTTATTCAAGAAAAAATGGAGGTAAGTTCTGAATTCTGTTGAACTAGTAAGTGATTTAGGATTAAATTTTATATTAAGTTTTTGTAGTCGTATCTTAATGTTCTCTCCCCTGGTAGCAATTAGTATAGTACCATTCTTGAAGTATTGCTCTGGAGAATAGTGAATAGGATTAGAGAGTGAGGTCTAAAAGAGAAGAAAGAAAATTAGAGCTATGCTCTTGGAAAAGGTAACCAGGACATACATAAGAATTGCTGGATGACTTTATGATGCTGTCTTATCTAAAACTACAAAGATTAGTGTTGTGTAAATAGCAATTGACTTGAAAAGCAGTTTACTTTTGTGGTATTAAGTTATACATAGAATTACAATTTCATTTCTTGTTGGTACATTTTAGATGTAACTGTGAAAATCTGACCAAGATATGAAAGATATTGGCCAGTAGTTGAGAAGTATGTCTCAAAGTAAAAAATTCTTTTCTATATCAGTTAGTCATTTATTCAGTCATATGTTCCTGTGTTGATCCTATTTTGTATGGGACAATTGGAACAGACAATCAGGCCCTGAATGTGACTGTTTTCAATGGGAAAGAACAAGGTAAAAGCGGGGGGAAGTGTAGCTCTTGGCTGTTGTAGTAATTAGGTTAAATATGCTCTCAGAATTGTGTAGAGCTCTTATTCTTGCTGAATAGTTGCTATCTTAGTTGGTGACACTGTGATCAGATGCTATAGTTACCCAGTCACATTTTTTCATATGCTTAGTTAAAAGGGTCTGACCTGGAAATTACACTCACCAAAGGATCTTCCACACCTGGCCCTGCTTGTGCATATGTCAATCTTAACATTTGTACAAATGGCAGTGAGCAAGGTAAGAGTAAATGAATTCCACAGCTTGTATTTTATCTTTTAGTTAAACCTATGAATGTTTTTAAGGCTATTATAAGAGAATTGGTAAAATTGAGTAACTTTTTCTAATTGTCATGTAATGAATCCACAAAAGTAAATGATTGAACTTCCACTTCTAGGAAGATGAAGTAGACATACTTTTTCCCTGTTCTTCCCACAAAGTACAGCAAAACACCCTAGACATGATATATAAAAACAAGCATAAGAAGACTCTTAATGGTGGAGGGAAGAAGGCAGACCAACTAAGGATCTTTGGATCAAGTAAGAAGATGGAGAATTCCCTGGTTTTCTTTTTGCTTCATGTATCCCAGACTCAGAGCTGAAGAAGCTGGCAACCATGAAAGACCAATGGGCATGAATACAAACACCCCAACAAAATGTTCACAGGTGGCACTAGTGGTAAAGAACCCTGTGGCCAATGCAGGGAACATAAGAGATGCAGGTTCGATCGATGAGTCAGGAAGATCCCCTAGAGGAGGGCGTGGCAACCCACTCCAGTTCTTACCTAGAGAATCCCATGGACAGAGGAGCCTCTCTGATACAGTCCGTGAGGTCACAACGAGTCAAACATGACTGAAACAACTAAGCACGCACGCACACAGAAAATCATGCTCTCTCTGCAGTGGGGGACCAGGAGAGTGGCAACCTAGCAAGACAAAAAAACTTCTAGACCATAACTGCTCTACTCCAGCCAATTAAACAGAATAAACTAGGCTCCACTACCACACACTCCTTATTGCAAAATTCAGACTCAAATTGAAGTAGGGAAAACTACTAAACCATTCAGGTATGACCTAAATTAAATCCCTTATGACTATACAGTGGAAGTGACAAATAGATTCAAGGGATTAGATCCGTTAGACTGCCTGAGGAACTGTGGACAGAAGATCGTAACATTGTACATAGGTGCTGATCAAAACTAGCCCCAAGAAAAATGCAAAGAGTCAAAATCCTTGTCTGAGGAGGCCTTACAATTATCTAAGAGAAGAGAAGCAAAAGGCAAAGGAGAAAAGGAGAGATATACCCATTTGAATGCAGAGTTCCAAAGAATAGCAAGGAGAAATAAGAAAGCCTTCTTAAGTGAACAGATACCAATGGAATATTTCATGCAAAGATCGGCATAATAAAGGACAGAAACTGTGTGGACCTAACAATGCAGAAGATATTAAGAAGACATCCAAGAATACACAGAAGAACTGTAAAAAACATGTCTTAATGACCCAGATAACCACAACAGTGTGATCACTCACCTAGAGCCAGACATCCTGGAGTGTGAAGTCAAGTGGGCCTAAGGAATCATTACTACAAACAAAGCTAGTGGAGGTGATGGAATTCCAGCTGAGGTGTTTCAAATTCAAAAAGATGATGCTGTTATAATGCTGCACTCAATAGACCAGCAAAAGTGATTTAATTGACTAGTTTTTTCATTATATGGTACCAGGCAGTTAGACATCCATATGCAAAAATTGTCCTAGACCTAAGTGTTACACCCTATCCAGAGACTAAATTAAAAGGGATTACAGACGTAAGTATAGTACTATGAAACATTTAGGAGAAAACAAAATTTTAGGATTCAGGACTAGGCAGAGTTTTTAAGACTTAGTAACAAAAGTCCCATTCATAAAAAGAAAAACTGGGAAGTCGAACTTCTTCAGAATTTTAAACCCTGCTTTGTGAAAGATCCTGTGAAAATGATAAAAAAAAAAAAGAAAAAAGCTACAGACTAGTAGAAGATCTTTGCAAACCAGATATACAACAAAGGATGTATGCATTTAGAATATGTAAAGAACTCTCAAAACTCAGCAGTTTTTAAAAATTTAATTAGAAAATGGGAAGACATGAATAGACATTGACCAAAGAAAATATATAGATGGTGTTCCCCTTGACTTTTCATTCAAATTTAACTTTTTTTTTTCCAGTTTCACTTATATTTGTGGCTTTTTAGGTGGAGTATTACTTCTGGAAAATCCAAAAGGAGATAATAGGTTGGACCTTGTAAAACTGAAGAATGTTGTTACTAGCATTTTTGGTGTAAAAAATACAGAGCTGGCTGTCTTCCATGGTGAAACAGGTATGTGGAAAGTCAAAGGTATTCATCTGTGTCCTTTGACGTGCGGTGAATCAGTGAAGATCTTAATTTGGTAACAGTTATGGTACATAATCTTCCCCTTTTTCCTAACTCTGAGTCAGGGCTAGCCTCTACGGTAGTTCCTGCCTGCCG
Organism: Cervus canadensis; assembly: GCF_019320065.1. Lineage (NCBI taxonomy): Eukaryota > Metazoa > Chordata > Mammalia > Artiodactyla > Cervidae > Cervus > Cervus canadensis. The sequence goes on along the minus strand of NC_057415.1, from coordinate 17,015,035 downwards.
TGTCTCTTTGGGCCTCCTTTGTGTGATGTGGCTGATGGGACACTGAACTTAACAGATGAAGATTCTAATCCTGCTGTCTTTTCCTGTTAGCCATGCGATGTATTCTAGGCTTCGGAGACTTCCCTCTTGAGTTTTAACTTTATTAAACACAGTATCTGCATCTTAAGTCCAAGTTCTCAATAAGACAAGCCTGCATAAAACTTTAAAGAATTATAAGTACATTTCCTCCTCCTTTCGTGGGTTTACCTGTGATACTACCACCCCACCGTCTCTGCCCAAAAAACACATGTTGAAGTCCTCCTCTCTACCCCCAGTGCACTCACATGTGACCTTTGAAAAGTAGGTTCATTGCATATGTATTATGATTAGTTAACATAATACTAGAGTAAGGGGGGGCACTACCGCAGTATGTGTCCTTACAAGAAAAGGGCCATGTGAAGACAGAAACAGGGAGAAGGCTATGTGGTGACAGAGGCAGAAATTGGAATTAGGCAAACCTGTGAGCCAAGAAGCACCAAAGATGGCTGGGAACCCCTAGAAGTTAGGAAGAGAAAAGGAGGAATTCCTTTACAGGCTTCAGAGGGAGCATGGCCTTATAGACAGATTTTGAACGTGTCACCTTCAGGAAACTGTGAGACAATACATTTTTGTTGTTTTAAGCTGTCTTGCTTACCTCACCCTCCACCACTCCCCTGCCCGGTTTGTGATTCTTACAACAGCTATAGGAAACTAATACACTCAATTAACAAATTTGAATGTTCATTTTCTGAAATGTCTAAATAGCTTAAAAGAAGAAATCTAAGTGGCCAATAAAGAAAACACTGCTATACCTCAATAGTAGAAACCACAATGAGGTACTATTACATGTAACCAGATTGGCAAAAAACTAGAAAAATTTCATAATATCAGATGTTGTCGGGGATATTATGTAATAGGAACTGTCATTTACTGTTGGAGTATAAATTGATAGAAGCAACATGAAAACCATTTGCTGTTGTATCGTTTAAGGGCTGAGTAAGGGACACAAACTTGATATGGGAGAAACTTGGAAAATTAAGGTCTGAAAGACAGATGGTTCATTGGAGGATCTGGGGAAAAAAATCTCTGACCCAGATCCACCAAGGGAAGCTGGTAAGTCAGTCAGTGGACAGCTTGGATCTCTGTCTCAAGTCGTTGTAGAATAAGAAAGAAAAAGACTGGAACACACTTCTGTCTAGCCACATCTAACACTGACAGTCAGTGGACTTGCAGAAGAGCTTTGCCAGAGAGTTGCTCTTGTACCTGACTCGAAAGTTGAAAGGTTACCGGAGGGGTTAGTGTGGGCTGCTTGCTGTCCCCTCTGACCCAGCAAGTGGCAGCCTGTGAAAGCTGAGGAGTGCCTGGGCCCCACACTGACCTTTAGGAACATAGTAACTGTAACTAATCTACCTTAAGCAGTGTTTAGCAGGGGTGGGCCCAGTTGTGTCCAGTTTCTTGTGTCCAACTCCCCTTTCTTTCTCTAGGGATCTTCCCAACCCAGGGATTGAACCCACGTCTCCTGTGTCTCCCGCATTGGCAGGCGGGTTCTTTACCATTGAAACCATATTTAATTGTATATAAATGAAATTACACTATGTCTGTTCTGTGTATCTTGCTATAGTTGACTATACTCATTAGTCAGTTTACCTTCTGACCATAATTTTTTTTGACATAAGGTTTCTTTTCATGGTAAGTTTATATAGGAACAAATTTTAAAAGGAACATATAGTATGGAGCTTCCCAGGTGGCACAGTGATAAAAAATCCACCTACCAATGCAGGAGACACAAGAATAGCGGGTTTGATCCCTGGATTGGGAAAATCCTCTGGAGTAGGAAATGGCAGCCACTCCAGTATTCTTGCCTGGAAAAGTCCATGGACAGAGGAGCCTGGTCTACGGCCATACCACCCTGAACGCGCCCGATCTCGTCTGATCTCGGAAGCTAAGCAGGGTCGGGCCTGGTTAGTACTTGGATGGGAGACAGAGGAGCCTGGCAGGCTACACCCCATGGGGTCACAGTTAGACACAACTGAGCGACTGAGAACGTGCATAGTATGGAGAAAAAACATACTAAAGGGGGGAATTAGTTTGCTTTATTTATAAGTTATGAATATTATGCTATTTTGCAACATTAAGATTTCCTAACTATGTGCATATCATTGATGTCTAATTTTATAGAAAGGGCAGTGTTCTTTAATGGAAAGCATCACTGTAAAGGTACATGATAGTTTAATAATTAAGTTAGAAAAAGTGAATGACTTCAACTCTGAACTGTTCTCCCTAAAAGAATGATTTTTTTTTTGTTACCTCTGCTGTTATTTTTAGAAATAAAAAACCAAACCAACTTACTGAATCTTAGTGGAAAAACACTTCGTGTGACTGCAGGATCAGCGCTGTCTGTGATTGACAGTCCTAGCACTCTTCTCTGTCAGTATATCAACCTACAGCTCTTGAATGCAGATCCACAAGGTGCGTACCTCCCCCAGTTGTGAACACTCAGCGGGCAGGTAATGGAATGCTAGGTGTTAAGATTCCTTTAATGTTCAATCTTTCTGATTTATATGGATTTTTCAAGTCAGTTTCAACTTAGTAATTTTAAATGTAGACTCCCACAGTTCTTTGGGGGACACTCATGGCTTGTTTCTTCGGTGTGTTTATGTAGAACACCCATCCATCTAACATGGTTAGGAAATGAGATAAATTGGTTAGGTAAAAATTATAGCTAAATGAAGCTGAATTGTTTAAATGCTAGCCCACTGTAATTTTTAATTTTCCCCCCTTTTCTCTTGAAATATGTTCTGAGGACTGTTGTAAGTATCCACACCTTAATCAGCAGACTAGATCGATAATTGTTATTCCTTGATATTTTAAGGTCCTCATTGTGCACATTTATTACTGTCTTCACGTGCTTCGTTTGACTGTTTACTGAATATCTCTTCCCCAAACTCCTGGGCTCTTATACTAATTGTTTTTTCTTCCCTTTCTCTCCCCCAGTGAAATATTTAAGATTGTTTCTGTTTCTACAATTAATCCCACTCTTGTACCCACTTCTGGCTTTCAAGCCTTTAGCTCTGCCCAGTAGAGCTGTCTGGTCACCACCTCCAGTAGGGATCCACCAGCGAGAGGGTGAATTCTCAGGATTTAAATCTTTTTTTATTTTTCTGTAGAGTGTTTAATGGGAACAGTAGGCACTCTTCTGCTTGAAAATCCACTTGGGCAGAATGGGCTCACCCACCAAGGTCTTCTGTATGAAGCAGCCAAGATGTTTGGCCTCCGGAGCAGGAAGCTAAAGCTGTTTCTGAATGAGACTCAAACAGAAGGTGAGGAGATTTTAGAACATGCTAATTTCTTTCATTTTTGTTTTTACTTTCTTGAAAATAGATTTTGATGCCATCAATCATTTATAGATTATATGTGTAAGAGATAATGCTATTGTTTACTTTTACTTTTTTGCTATCTCCAGAAATTTTCCATACTGTGAATGTTAATAATAATTTAAAGGATGATTACTTTTTGTTTTGGAAATAATCTAAAAATATATAATGGTATATTATTAAAAACATATGCTTCTAGGTAAGTTAGCTTGTTTGCTGATCCCAAAATTGTCCTCTTCCCTGAGAATCAAAATGATCACTGTATCTTAAAATAACAGCTAGAAGGAAACATAACTGACTCTGTGCCTCCTCCTTTACAACTTATAAAGCATGCCTTTTCTCAGTGAGCTGCATAAAAATGGGAAGAGTTAGGTCATTAGTTGACATTCTCCATTCCATAATTCAGAAGACAGAGAGTCAGGACAAGACACAGGCTAGTGTCTTTAAAGATAGGTTTTCTCTTTCTCTCTTACTCCCACTTATATCATCCACTTCTGTGATTTCAGCTTCTGTGGGTGTTCCTAGTTTCTCTCTTGACGTTTTCGCCCTCCCCTTGTGTTCTGTTCTATAATCCCATGTGAAAGAGGGGATTATAATGCTGATGCTACTGGAATCATTTCCTCAAATAGCTTCCCTTAATGGGATCTGTTTTTCTCTGATTAGTAGCCATCCTTCCTGTCATCCCAAAACCTTTTGTCATTTCTTCCTTTTATTTTTGCAGCCTTATAGCCTGGGAGTTTCTAAATCAAGATTTGTGTCTCCCAGCACTGGTAGAAAGTTGCTAGACATTGTCTTTCTCAAAGCAGTCATATCTTTGATTTTCTGCAGTTTGAATATGCTGTCCTTGAGTATAAACTTTTTGGTATAATGCATTCTTCATTTCTGTTACAGTGTTTTGATTTCTAACTTTTCCTTTTAATTCTTTCTTAGAATTTCCATCTCTGTGCTTACATACCCATCTGTTCTTCAATGTTGTCCACCCTTTCTATTCACATCCTTAACATTAATCCTAGTTATTTTCAATTCCCAATCTGATAATTTCAAAATCTCTGCCACAGCTGAGTCTAGTGGTGATGCTTGCTTCATCTCTTCCTACTGTGTTCCCTTTTAGAATAACTTGTAATATTTGGTTGATAGCATTACATGATGTTTGGGGGAAAGGGAGCTGAAGTAAGGTGGGCCTTCCTTGTAAAGTTTTATGTTTATCTTCTAGGAATTAGGCTATAATTGTTTATTGTTGCTGGAGGCTCCAGAGGCTCCAATTTCCTTCTTTTGTTTTATGGTTTCCCTAGAGATTCCTTTTTAAATATGGTCAGAGCTTTGCACATCCTTTAGCTGTAATACAGGAGCCCATACGATGTTGTAGTAGAGTATGTGGGGAGGAAAAGGGGCAGAAGTGTTCTATAATTTTATAGTTAGTTTTCAGTCTTCAGTGAGCCTATGCCTCTGAGCTGTGACCTTTGCAGATGTTTACTCAGCTTAATTTTTCCTCTTTAGGTGAGATGGGAAGGCTGAAAGGGCCTAGAGATGGGTGTTTCTCTTTCTCCAGGTCAGTTAGGCTCTGGTTAAAAAGAAAAATAATAGTTACTGATAATTTTTTCCATTTTACTGGGAAATTTTTTCCAGGAACCGTGTACCTTTTTTATCTTCATTTCCTCCATTATTGCACCTTTTGTGTTTAGTTGATTTTTTGTATTGTACTATTTTCTCACTTCGTGTTTTTTTTCTGTTAAGATGCTAGTGTTTACCATGGGGATTACAATTAACATCTTAAATTTGTAACAGTCTAGTTTGAATTGATGCCAGTTTGACTTTAATAACATACAAAAACTCTGCTTCTATACAGCTCTGTCCCCATTTGTATTCTTGTCAGGAGTTATATCTTTATAATTATGTGCCCCAAAACATAAATTCTTAATTGTGTTTTATGTATTTACTTTTAAATCATGTAGAAAACTAAAAGTGGAGTTAAAAATTAAAAGCAACAGCAATATGACTTTGATTTACGGTCTAGAATCCTTTCATTTCAACCTGAAAGATACATTTAGCATTTCTTTGTGGTCAGATCTGGTAGTAATGAACTCCTCCCTCAATTTTTATTTACTTGAAAAATGTCTTAATTGTTCCTTAATTTTTGAAGAAAAAATTAAGAAGAAAAAATCTGTTTTGTTAAATGGAGAATTCTTTGTTGATAGTTTTTTCTTTTAGCATTTTAAATATGTTACCCCTTTGCCTTGTTGCTCCCATGGTTTCTGATGAGAAATTAATCTTGTAATGTTATTGAAGATCCCTGGTATTTTGCCTCTCTTTTGCTGCTTTCATGATTTGGTTTTATTTTTTCAAATATTCTTTATATTCTTTTCTTCCTGAACCTCCCATAATGTGTATGTAGGTCACCCAGCCTGTGTCTCACAGGCTTCTCAGGTTCTGTCCACTTTCTTCATTCTCTTTTCTTCTCCTTCAGACTGGATGATTTCACATGTCCTATCTTCAAGTTCACTGATTCTTCTGTCTGCTAAAATATGCCGTTAAACTTCTCTAGTGACTTTTTTAAAAGATTTTTTTGATGTGAACCATCTATAAATCTTTATTGGATTTGTTACAGTATCGCTTCTGTCTTATGTTTTCTGGGTTTTTTTGGCCATGAGGCATGTGGGACCTTAGCTCCCTGACTAGGGATTGAACCCTCACCCACTACATCAGAAGGGACCAGGGTCCTGCTAGGGAAGTCCCTCAGGTGACTTTTAATTTTAGTTATTGTACTTTTCATTTCCACTATTTCTGTTTAATTCCTTTTTATAATTTCTCTATTGATAGTCTCATTTTGTTGATAGTTTTCCTGGTTTTTTAGTTCTTTGTCTGTGGTTTCCATTGGCCTTTCCATTAGTCTGTTGTTTTCCATTTAAGACAGTTGATTGAGACCGTCTATCTGTTAAGTTCAGGTATCTCAGGGACAGATTCCGTTAATTATGTTTTCCTGTGAATGGGCCATACTTTCCTATATTTTGTATGCCTTGTAATTTTTTGGTTGTTGAGAATTGGATATTTGAATGTGGTGACTCTGGAAATCAGGTTCTCCTCCCCAGGGTTTGCTGTTTTTGATGGTTGAAGGCTAGAACTGTCTGTTTATGACTTTTCCAAACTATTTTAAAAAATAGGTTCTTTATTAATATTTTGACAGATTTTTTTGACCTCCAGGAACTAAAAGTTTAAAAACAAAATACCCACTTCTCCTGGTCTTTAAAGATTGGCTGTGTTCTGGGCCACTCCTTCAGCTCTGCCAGGCCCTGCCTTAGGCTTCTCTTTCTTTTTGCACTGAGTCCTGAAAGTCAGCCACCTTTGGCCACAAAAGCCTTTTATCTTTATCGGATTCGAACGCCTAGGGTCTTCTCAGGTGTCTATGTATGCATACTGCTCTGGGCATGCATGTGGCTTTCTAAATTATCCAGTATACAGGGACACTGTTTTTGTTTTGATTGACTGTGGTGGGTTTTAGTTGCGGCACGCGGACTTTCTGGTTGTGGTACCCAGGCTCGGTAGCTGCCGCGCGTGGGCCCTTTCACTGTGGCCTGTGGGCTCCAGAGCTCACGGGCTCAGTAGTTGTGGCTTTCTTGTTTTCTCTCTCTCTTTCTCTTTCTCTCTCCCCTTTCTCTCCCCGTTTTCTTTGAGCTTTTACGTATTCAGTGTGTTTTGATATATAACATTTGTGTTATACTTTTGGATGCTCAAATTTTTTATCTTTACGACTAAAGATAAAAATTCTCCTGTATCTTTTGACCTGAGCCTTCAGTCTTTGATAACTTTTTGCTTTCTGACATTGTAAGTGTCCTTCGTTTATCATGTACCCTTTCTTCCCTAAACTTGGAACTGACTGTTCTTCCTGTTGTAAGGTGTGAGTATTTAGAAACCACGACTCTGAGCTACTTGCTTAGAATTGAGTCTAGGCCTTTTCTGTAGACATAGAAAATACTGTTTGGCAATATTGCCCAATCAGACATGTGTGACCCTTCATTTATGGATATTGAGTGTATGTAACGCAGTGCTAGCTCAATATTTTCAATAAAGGAGTTCATGCATTCAAAAAAGAAAGAAAATACTGTTTGAGTGAGGGTGTAGGTACATCTTGGTCAGTACTCAGATTAGTTAAGATTAGTTAAGTTAAGGGCACCGTCCTCCAGAAATCTGCCTAAAATTTCTAACCCCAAGTATTAGGAGTTAGGCAGACAAAAGACTTCAGACAAGTCTCTGGTCACTCTGGCACCAACTGCACATTTCAGAGAGTTTCCCAAAATCACCCTCAGGTTTGATAATTTACAAGCAGGATTCACAGAACTTATGGAAGCTGTTGTACTCATAACTACATTTATTATAGGGAAAGGAGGGAAAAGAAACTAGAATCAGGCAAAGGGAAGAGATGCACAGGGCCAAATCTGGGAGGGAGTCCAAGTATGTAACTTCAGACCGTCTCTCCCCAGGGACGATGTCATGGACAGTGTTACCTCCTCCTAGCCCCAGAGCATGACAGTAGTATGTACAGTGTATTACCAACCAGAGAAGCTCAACTGAGCCTTGGTGTCCAGAGTTTATATTAAGACTTCAGTACATAGGTATAATTGCTCATATGATTGTTTTTTCTGGTGTGGCCGACTCCACCCTGAGTCATCTCATCGTCATCTCATTAACATAAACTACCAGGTGTGTTCACAATATATAACAAAATATATAACAAAAGACACTCCTGTCACTCAGGAAAAAGTACCCCCCAGTAGCTGAGACAAAGTTTAGGCTTCCCTTAAGGTAAGGCCAAATATCTTGCTATCCAGGTAGTTAACATTTTTTTTTTAATATTCATCCAAAATAGATAGAAAAATTATTTCCTTAAAACTTCTTCTTTCCATTCTAGAAATTACAGAAGAAATCCCTATGAAGACTTTGAATACGAAGACTGTATATGTTTCTGTGTTACCAACTACAGCAGACTTCTAACATTCAGTTATCTGTGGTCCAGTCAACATGTCCCTGGCATATACCTGTTCTTCCCCCCTCCACTGAAACACACACATGGACACAGACATATTGAAGATGTTTTGTTCAGATGCATGTATAATATACTGCTTTTTATCTAAAATCAAAATGGAATTGATCAGGTGACTTGAGACTTAACAGTATTCACACTTAACCTTAAACACCTATGCATTTATGTTGAGAGAAAGTTGGTGTTACCTCAGCTCTAAAAAGTATGCTTCTATACTTGAAATTTTACGTATAGAATATAGAAGTAGTTTAAATGGTATAGTGTGTGTGTCTACACACACACTCATATATTTATATATAGTTCTGTGGCCTTTTAAAACTTGTGTGAAATCTCTTAAAGGAATGGACAGTGTTGTATATTTTTTGCTACCTGGATTTTCGTGGGTAATCTGATGGAATATTTTAAGTTTCAGTAAATCAGAACAATAAATTTTCTCTCAGATAATAAATATGTTAGAAGTAATTCATTCTCCCATCTTTAAAGAACTCAAAGAACTTAATACTTCTGTATTAAGACACTAGACTAAATATCTTTTTTTTTCCTTTTCATTGAAAGAAATTTATTTCTAAAACTCTTCAGATTACTTTTGAAACACATTTGGCACCAATTTATTTCCAGGGCTATGATCATGTTAACGTCAGCAAACTAAAGAGGGTGATTTGAAGCAATTGTCCTAATAGTTAAATTATGGTAGTAAACTAAATATCTAATTTCACTTCTTCCCAAAATGCTGTGTCAAAGAAGTAGATGCCAAGACAAAATTAGATGTGTAAGAATCTATTGGGAGAAGGCTATCTTTCTCATACACGAAAGATAAAGGGGAGGGTTTAAGACAAAGGTAGAGCCTTCAGAAAGAGTCCAGAGTTAGGCAGAAATGACCTGACTTTGGACCATGTCTTGCTTAGTCAGTGGCTGAAGGGGACTGTGGCCTCAGCACAAATGTATCCATTGATCTGAAAATCCAGTTGCTAGAGACTTGTCAGCCAACTATACTCCCTACATCAGATTCTCCTGAAAGGAGCTGTGAATCGTGTGGCTCTAGCCACTAGAATAAATGCATTCAAATCCAAACCCACAAAGTTGGAGGAAACCACACAAGATAACAAATGTTGGCAAGGATTGGAGAAACGAGAACCCTTGTGCACTGTTGGTGGGAATGTAAAATGTTGCAGTCACTATGGAAAAGAGTATAGAGGTTCCTCGAAAATTAAAAGTAGAACAGGTATGATTTCTATGATCCAGCAATCCACTTCTGGGTATATATCCAAAAGAATTAAAAACAAGGTCTTGAAGAAATATTTGCATACCCAGGTTCATTGCAACATATTCACAGTAGCCAAGAGGGAGCAACTCAGATGTCCACTCAGGGATGAATGGGACAAGGAGATATAATGTCAGCGTACAACTGAACATTATGCAGTCTTGGAAAAGAAGGATGAGCCTTGAGGACGGTAAGCAAAGTGAAATAAGCCAGTCAGAAAAAGAGAAATGCTGTGTGATTCCACTCGTATGAGATTATCTAGAGTAGTCAAATTCATTGAAACTTAACACAGTGATGGTTGCCAGGTGCTACAGAGAGGGAGAAATGGGAATCATTTTAATTTTGCAAGTTTTGAAAAGTTCTAGAGGTCTTTTGCACTGTGTGAATATAATTGACATACTAAACTTGATCTTAAAAAAATAGCTAAGTTGTTTTTTGAATGTCAGAGAGTCAGAAGCCAACCTGAAAGAGCCTCCAGTGGCCAAAGCTGGAACAGTTTGAACAAAAATCTAATTTAGTATTGAATTAAAATCCAAAGTATAAAATAAACATCAATGAGTACATGCTGATATAAATGATTGAGTAAATAAATGAGAGAGATAAGACAGATCTTGGTAAAATTCCACATAATTTATATAGATGTTCCCTCTCAAGGTGGTACACCTTAACTCCCCATACCCTGAGAGTGGGCTGTACTTCGTGATTTACATCAAAAGAGTATAAAGTGTGGAAAGGGGACAGACAGCAACTTCACAGTTAGAAAACTGGCACACATGTCTTGGACAGGTCAGCATCATCAGTTATGATAGCATACACTCTTAATAGGACTTGATGAGATTGTTACTTTACTTCTGTTGTCTTCCCAAGCTCTTAGAACCCCAGACTAACCATGAGAAAACCATAAACTCAAACTGAGAGACATTCTGACAGTACCTGGCTCTGTCAGGTCATCAAAAACAAGGAATATCTGAGATATTCACAGATCAAAGGGGACAAAGCAGACAAAGGCTAAATATGATGTGACATCCTGGATGTGATCCAGGAACAAAAAAATCTGAAGGGGAAAACTCATGAGATCCAAATAAAGTATGGAGTTTAGTTAACAGTATTGTATCATTGTTGGTTCAATAATTGTGAAAATGTACCATGATAATCGCTTCTCGGCCTTTTGGCTAAGATCAAGTGTGAAAATGTACCATGATAAATGTAAGATGTAAGTTAGCAATAGGGTAAGCTGGATGTAGAGTGTATGGAAACTCTGTTAATAAGTGGAAGAAAATGAAATTTAAAATTGTTTGTAATAGCATCAAAAACTGTGAAATACTTCAGGGACAAATTTGACCAAAGATGTGTAGTACCTGTATCCTGAAAATTATAAAATATTGCTTAGAGATAATAAAGCCTGTATGATTGAAAGAGATATGTCATGTTCACATTGGTCAGGTAGCGCTGCCGTAACAAAATACCACAGACCAGGTGACTTAAACAGCAGAAGTTGATTTTCTCACAGTTCTGGAGTTTAGAAGTCCAGTATCACCAAGTCTGCAGGTTTAGTCTGTCCTGAGGGCTCTTACCTTTTCACTTCGTCCTCACCTGGCCTCTTTGTGTGTGTGAACTCCCAGTGTCTCTTGTTAGGACACTAGTCCTACGGGATTTAGGGACCCAGCCCCATGACCCCGGCTTCCTAGTTGTTGCTAGTGGTAAACAGCCAGACTGCCAATTCAGGAGACAGAAGTAAGAGACGAAGTTCTACCCCTGGGTCAAAAAGATCCGCTGGAGTGGGAAATGGCAACCTACTCCGTGTTCTTGCCTGGAGAATTCCATGGACAGAGGAGCCTGGTGGGCTACAATCCATAGGGTTGCAGAGTCAGACACGACTGAAGCTACTTGGCACCTGTGACCTTAATTAGCTTTATAATAGCTCTATCTCCAGATGCAATCACATGGGTATTAGAACTTCAACATTAGAATTTCAAGAAAACAACTCAGTTTATAATAATGTTCATAGATCCAAAGATAATATTAAGCTGACAATTATCCGAAGTTAATCTAAAGATTCGATGTAATACCAATCAAAATCCCAGCTGGTGTTCTTATTTTAGAGATGGGTAATGGTGGGAATGTTTGAAATGTAAATGGTCATGGTATAAACTCATTTTCATTTAGTATACATGCAAGAAAATAATTATATACATATGTATAGAGAAAGAGTTAGAGAGACTGCCTCTTAATTGTCACTGAAGATATAAAAATGAATGAGCCATAACTTCTCATTCAAGATATTTATAACCTGTTTGTAGGATGGGGCGAGGGGCAAGTGTGTTTATATGTATTTACATTGCTACATAAATAGTTCTATAGTAGAGACAGTTTTATACTTCTGTGGAGTCACAGAGGCCTTATGGACTAACTCTGCAGAGGATGGGTATTATATATTTTCTTAAAACAGGACAATGTTACAAGAGTAAGAGGATCTTACTTGTAAATAGGCTTACCTGCTGAAAACAGGTTCCTGCTGTACAGATTTTGAGTAGACAGTTTAGCCTTTTTAGTCCATCCATCCAAAAGATGTAAATTTTTTTTTTAATGCCAGGTATAGACTTTTTGGCTAAGATCTCATTTTTTAAATTGCCTTACGTATAAGTAGTAATCTCGGAGTGGCTTCTGTTCATTATTTGGGCTGCCCACTCTTCCACAGAGGAGAAAGAAGTCAGATTAGTTTCCTCAGTCTTCCTTGACCCTGTAATATGTCCAGCCCTCTGTTGGCCTTGTCTCAATAAAAGGTTTCTAATGTCAAATAGGTAAAAAAAAAAAAAAAAAAAAAATCCCAGCTGGATTTTATAACATTAACTAGCTGGTTTTAAATTTTATATGGAAATGCAGAGGATTTAAGACCCAAATTTTCAAACAGAAGTACAAACTTGGAGGATTTAAATAATCTGATTATAGGATTTATGAAACTATACAAGTAAGACTGGAATTGGCAGAAAGATAAGAAATAGAGCATTAGGGCAGAATAGAGAATCCAGAAATAGATCTATGTATTTTCAATTAATTTTTTTAAATGATGCCAAGGACATCAATGGGAAAGGGATAATGTTTTCTCCAAAATGGTGCTGTAACAAGTGGATTGTAATAGACACATACACAGAACCTTGCTCTATACCTCTCCGTTTACAAAAGGACCATGAGTCAAAACATGTAAATACAACAAATATAAAATATGACAAAATATATTTTACCACAATGTATAACAGAAGTAAAAGCTAAAATTATAAAACTAGAAGAAAACCTTAATGACTGTATGGGTAAGTAAAATGGTCCCCCAAAGATGTCCTCACCTTAATCTCTGGAACCTGTAAGTATATTACATGCCCAGGGTCACATCTTTGCAGGTGTGATTAAGGTTATAGACTTTAAAGAGATTATCCTGGTTTATCTGAGTGGGCCCAGTCTAATCACAGCTTTTAAAAGCATAGAACTTTCACTGGAGGCAAGAGAAATTGACAGAAGGGGAGGTAATAAATTCCAAACATGACAAGTGAAGAAAGAGAAAAACAAATATATATTTAAGCATATTGGGGGCTTCCCTGGTGGGTCAGATGGTAAAGAATCTGTCTGCTATGCAGGAGACCCAGGTTTGATTCCTAGGTCGGGAAGATCCCCTGAAGAAAGGAATAGCTACCCACTCTACTTGCCTGGAGAATTCCTGGCGGGCTAGAGTCTACGGAGTCACAAAGAGTCGGACCCAACTGAGCAACTAACAAGGCATATATATGGAATCTAGAAAAATGGTACTGATGAACCTATTTCCAGGGCAGGAATAGAGACACAGACGTAAAGAACTGACTTGTGGACATAGCAGGGAGGAGAATATGGGACAAATTGAGAAAGTAGCATTGAAATACATACATTACCATGTTTAAAATAGATAGCTAGTGGGAAGCTGCTATATAACAGGGAGCTTGGCCTGATGCCGAGCTGGGATGGGGATGGGTGGGAGGGAAGCTCAAAAGGGAGGGAATGTATGCATGCTTATGGCTGATTCATGTTATACAGCAGAAACCAACACAACATTGTAAAGCGATTATTCTCCAATAAAAAAAAAATCCAAATATGGTAATTTGCTATGCTGTTGCTGGCTCAATGATGTCGGGGTCCATGTGCAAGAACTGGAGAAGAAGGGCCTCTGGGAGCTAAGGTCAGCCCAGATGATAGCAAGGAATCAGAGACCTCAGTCCTGCAGCAGAAAGGAACTAGAATCTGCCGGTAGCCTGACTGACCTTAGAAATAGATTCTTCCCAGAAGGCCCTGATAAGAGCCTAGACAGTCAACACCTTCACTTTGGCTTTGTGAGGCTCAAGGCAAAGAAGTCATCAAAGTCCACCAGACTTCTGACCTACCAACTTATATGAAATAATAAATTTGTGTTGTTTTAACCTAAGTTTGTGATAATTTATTAGAGCAAGGCAAAAGTTTTCTTAAATAGGTTACAAAAAGCAAAAACTATAAAGGAAAATATGAGTAAGTAGGACTTAGAAAACTAAAGACGTCACTTCTCCAAAAGATATTTTATAGATAATAAAAAGCAAACCACAGACTGAGAGAATATTTGTAAAATATATCTGAAAAGGACTTGAACCTGGAATATGTAAGGATCTCTTAAACAATGGTGAGACAAACTGCCCGTTTTTTTTTTTAATTTGGCTAAAGATGAATAGGCATTTCACTGTAGAAGGGATACAAATGGCAAATAAGCACATGAATATTGTTCAGCATCATTAGTCGTCAGGTAATTGGAAATTGAAGCTATAATGGGAATCATTACATACCCACTAGAATGATTAAAAGTTACAAGTCTGATAATATCATGTGTTGGCAAGGATGTGAAAGAAACTGGACCTCATACACTGTTGTTGGGAATATAAAAAGATACCATTAATTTGGAAAATATCAGTTTCTTAAAAGTTAAACATAGACTTCAGGTCCATACAAGAGTGCATAGACCTGTTTGTTTTTGTTTGTTTTTTTTGCTCCTCTAACTGTAAACCATGGAAATAACTATAAGGAGGCAACCAAAGGAACAAAGGAAAACTCTCAAAAGTGTTAAGAAAAGGTGAATTGATTTGGAACCTCATGGCTGGAAGGACAACCTAAGTGGTAGGATTTAATTTCCCCACTGAACAGAAGATGGTGATCCACCCTAGCCATAGAAGAGAGTCAAGAGTAGTCAAGTCTCACAGATCAAACAGAAGTCCCTCAAACTACACTAAGTCCCCTACATACAAACCTTCAAGTTGTAAACTTTCAGAGATGTGACACATATTTGCACGTCCAACCATGCTAGTTCCCATGTCTGGCGTGCATTGTCCCTTGCACGCATACTCAACGAGTGGTTGTGCATTTCTGTACTTCACAGTACTGTTGTGCAATGTGAGGAGCTTACTAATTCCTTGAGGAGGCAGTTAGTTTTTGAGACACAGGAACATAGGATGGAATATGAAATTTGCAGCAGCCATTCAGAATGCAACCCATGCTACGCTGCCATCTATGATGAGGAAAAAAGAGCTACCACCCAGACATCACTGCATAATTTTTTCAAGAGGGTAGATAAAATTGAATCCTGCAAGGAACCAGAATCTGTGCCAGCAACATCAGCTGTGAGTGAAACTGTAGCTTGCCCTCCGTCTCCTGTTGTTGACAATCCTTCAGCTCTACCATTTCCCACCTCCTTTCCTTCCAGTCAGTAATCCTTCATGAGTTGACAGGTCCTGAATGCCAGCCAAATTATTTGTTTGAAAAGTATTATAAACTTATTATGGTATAGTACTATATAGCCTACTGTGTTAGTTAGGTACCCAGCCTAACTTCGTTGCACTTAAAAACAAATTGGACGTATGAACAAGCTCTCTGAACATTTGTATGTAGGGGACTTACTGTGTATGAGACAAACCCAGCACCATCAACAAGGGAGTTCTGGAACATTAAGCAGTAAACAACAAGCCCCACTTCCTCCCAGAGACCTGGCATTTCAAGGGGTAACCAGTAGAGGGCATCCTGCCATGAGCACCCAGACAAGGCAGCCTTTTGTCTTGATTGGCCTGAGTAACCTATCTCTTGCCAGAGACACCAGGGTGACTAGGGTAACTAGTGTGTGTGGGAAGGGACAGAGGGCCAGGGTTTGGGGAGAGAGGAATGTCTCACAGTAATAAGCATGTGGCCTGTAGCGCAAAGATAAGGCAGCTCTAGAATAGAGAAGCTTCTTAGTTCCTTGAGGCCAAAAACCTCTCATCCCAGAGACAGACCCAGCATCCCAACCTGGGAAGACTCCTTCTATCCCCTCAGGCAGCACTGGCAGAGAGCCCCAGTGGCACCAGTTAAAGAAGACAGAAAATGAAGTCGCTCAGTTGTGTCCGACTCTTTGTGACCCCATGGACTGTAGCCCACCAGTCTCCTTCATCCATGGAATTTTCTAGGCAAGGGTACTGGTGTGGGTTGCCATTTCCTTTTTCAAAAGCAGGCCAAAATGACACCACACAGCTGTTAAAATTTAAACTGTCAGTGGAACCACTATCTACAAAAGGAGGTTAAGACCTGCACACTAAACAGAACAGGATACCTGCCTGCTAAAGTAAAAGATTTAAATAGGAACCTAAGCCTCCTAACAATAGAAAATCTTTGTTCTAAGAACTAAGAAAATCACAACTCATGACAAAAGAATCACTGAAACCAACACCAAGTTTAAACAAGTGTTGGAATTATCTGACAAGAAAATCCTAAGGACTCCACCCAGACACTAGTAGATCCAATCAATGACTTCAGTGAAGTTACAGGATACAACATTAACATACACAAATTGCTAGCATTTCTATAAGCTGATGATGAATTATATGAAAAAGAAATAAAGAAAATGACCATATTTATAATACTATCAAAACCAATAAAATATTTAAGAATAAATTTTTGTATAAAATAGATGACTAGTGAAAACCTATATAGCACAGGGAACTCTGCACAATGCTCTATGGTAAATTAGAAGGGAAGGAAATCCAAAAAAGAGGAAATATATATATATGTATAGCTGATTCGCTTTACTACATAGTAGAGACTAACACAACATTGTCAAACAACTATATTCCAATAAAAATGAAGAATAAATAAAAGAATAAATTTTACCAAAGGGTTGAAAGAAATAAACCCTAACCCTACTCAGCCTTCTCTGACACCATCCTCGTTTAAGTAAGGAAAGGGGATGGTTGGGAATACGTTGTCATAACACAGTCATTTGAGGGAAGAAGTCTGGACTTTGCTGGTGTGGTGGGATGCAGCCATAGTAATGTGAAAGTGAAGTCGCTCAGTTGAGTCCGACTCTTTGTGACCCCATGAACTATATATAGCCCATCAGGCTCCTCCATCCGTGGACTTTTCCAGACAAGAGTACTGGAGTGGGTAGCCATTTCCTTCTCCAGGGGATCTTCCTGACCCAGGGATCGAACCGGGGTCTCCTGCACTGCAGGCAGATTCTTTTACCATCTGAAACACCAGGGAAGCCCCTAGTAATGGTATTTTATGGTATTTTGCTGGAATAGAGAGGTTATTCTCTAAAAGTTCTCTGTCTTGCTCGGCTTTCTCTTTTCTGGCCCTTTGGCTAGAGCTTTTGTGTGTTTGTTTGTTTGGTCTGCACTCCCTGGCATCCCTGGGTCATTGGCCTCTTCAGTTCTAAGTGCAGGATGTACAAGACAAAAAGAAAACCCGAAGAACTGACCACCATTTTGTCACTGGGGTCCCGTGATATTGTGATTTATAATCAACATATATTTAGTCTTTGTTCCTATTTCTGGCACCTCTGCTTGCTGGTTTCTTCCAGCCTCTGCCCAGATGGTACCCGCACATCTGGGCCTTCATGGCCACTCTCTGTAAAGCAAATGCTCACTCTTGCTCTGTCCCTTCTATTCCCTTCTCTTCTTTTTTCCATAGTCCTGAGTGCAATCTTGAATGCTCACTTATATTCCTATGTTCTAAATGCAGGTATCAGGTGAGGTAGGTCAGACAGAAAAGTAGAAATGTCATATGATTCCTCCAATTAAAATAACTTAATAAAAATTAAAAAGAAATATGTGATAACCCTTACATGTGGAACCTAAAAAGAAATGATACAAATGAACTTACAAAACAGAATCAGAACCACAGACTTAAGAATATGAACTTATAGTTGCCTGGGAGAAGGATGGGAGGAAGGATATTTAGGGAGTTTGGAATGGACATGTACCCACTGATCTAACATCTTAAAAAGGAAGAAATATTCTTCAGAAACTCCCATTTTTGTGGTTTCAAGTCTAAATTCTTCATCTGAAAGGAGAAGGGAGATTAAATTGATTCAACACGACATATAAAATCAGACAGAAACCAAACTCTATAGCCCACAATGAGATGTTCTACTCTTCTGATTGCTTGTCTAGAGCTGGGCACATAGTTGGTGCTTAATAAGCAACTGTGAAGAACATCAGCATCTTATCCTATTAAGCTCCTATTAGTTGAATCTGTATTGGTCATTATTTCCTTCCCCTATTGAGCTCATCCCTAGGTACTTCTTGTTTTGCCACTGAAGCTACACTTCCCTTTAATGTTAAATCTTACTACTTAAGTCTTACATTTACTATGACATTATAAACTTAAGCTTTTCTCAAATTTTATTCTCATTCTCCCAAAACAAACAAATCAACCAATGTAACCTTATATACAGTGCTGTGATAATGTTCAAATTATACATGCAATTCCTGTGCTCAAAGCACACATGTAACACTCTTAGGCCAACAGACCCAATTATCTACAGTATTTCACTAGTACCCACAAATATATTCTGTTCCAGTAGGATCAGTTCAGTTCAGTCGCTCAGTTGTGTCCAACTCTTTGCAACCCCAGGGACTGCAGCACGCCAGGCCTCCCTATCCATCACAAACTCCCGGAGTTTACTCAAACTCATGTCCAATGAGTTGGTGAGGTCATCCAACCATCTCATCCTCTGTCGTCCCCTTCTCATCCTGCCCTCAATCTTTCCCAGTATCAGGGTCTTTTCAAATGAGTCAGCTCTTCGCATCAGGTGGCCAAAGTACTGGATTTTCAGCTTCAGCATCAGTCCTTCCAATGAACACCCAGGACTGATTTCCTTTAGGATGGACTGCTTGGATCTCCTTGCAGTCCAACGGACTCTCAAGAGTCTTCTCCAACACCACAGTTCAAAAGCATCAATTCTTCGGCACTCAACTTTCTTTATAGTCCAACTCTCACATCCATACACGACCACTGGAAAAACTACAGCCTTGACTAGAGGGATCTTTGTTGGCAATGTAATGTCTCTGCTTTTTAATATGCTGTCTAGGTTGGTCCTAACTTTCCTTCCAAGGAACAAGCGTCTTTTAATTTCATGGCTGCAGTCACCATCTGCAGTAATTTTTGGAGCCCCAAAAAATGAAGTCACCCAGTGTTTCTACTGTTTCCCCATCTATTTGCCATGAAGTGATGGGACCGGATGCCATGATCTTAGTTTTCTGAATGTTGAGCTTTAAGCCAACTTTTTCACTCTCCTTTTTCATTTTCATCAAGAGGCACTTTAGTTCTTCTTCACTTTCTGCAGTAAGGGTGGTGTTATCTGCATATCTGAGGTTATTGATATTTCTCCCAGCAATCTTGATTCCAGCTTGTGCTTCCTCCAGCCCAGCATTTCTCATGATGTACTCTGCATATAAGTTAAATAAGCAGGGTGATGATATACAGCCTTGATGTACTCCTTTCCCGATTTGGAACTGGTCTCTTGTTTCATGTCCAGTTTTAACTGTTGCTTCTTGACATGCATACAGATTTCTCAAGAGGCAGGTCAGGTGGTCTGATATTCCCATCTCTTTCAGAATTTTCCACAGTTTATTGTGAGCCACACAGTCAAAGCCTTTCACAGAGTCAATAAAGCAGAAATAGATGTTTTTCTGGAACTCTCTTGCTTTATCGATGATCCAGCGGATGTTGACAATTTGATCTCAGGTTCCTCTACATTTTCTAAAACCAGCTTGAACATCTGGAAGTTCATGGTTCATGTATTGCTGAAACCTGGCTTGGAGAATTTTAAGCATTACTTTACTAACATGTGAGATGAGTGCAATTGTGCAGTAGTTGAACATTCTTTGTCATTGCCTTTCTTTGGGATTGGAATGAAAACTCACCTTTTCCAGTCGTGCGGCCACTGCTGAGTTTTCCAAATTTGCTGGCATATTGAGTGAAGCACTTTCACAGCATCATCTTTTAAGATACGAAATAGTTCAACTGGAATTCCATCACCTCCACTAGCTTGGTTCATAGTGATGCTTCCTAAGGCCCACTTAACTTCACATTCCAGGATGCCTGGGTCTAGGTCAGTGATCACACCATCGTGATTATCTGGGTCATGAAGATTTTTTCTACAGTTCTTCTCTGTATTCTTGTCACCTCTTCTTAATATCTTCTGCTTCTGTTTGGTCCATACCATTTCTGTCCTTTATTCAGCCCATCTTGCATGAAATGTTCCCATGCCTTTCCCATTCTATTGTTTTCTTCTATTTCTTTGCACTGATCACTGAGGAAGTCCTTATCTCTCCTTGCTATTCTTTGGAACTCTGCATTCAAATGGGTATATCTTTCCTCTCCGCCTTTGCTTTTGGCTTCTCTTCACAGCTATCTTTAAGGCCTCCTCAGACAGCCATTTTGCTTTTTTGCATTTCTTTTTCTTGGGGATGGTCTTGATCCCTGTCTCCTGTACAATATCATGATCCTCCGTCCATAGTTCATCAGACACTCTATCAGATATAGTCCCTTAAATCTATTTGTCACTTGCACTGTGTAATCATAAGGGATTTGATTTAGATCATACTTGTATGGTCTAGTGGTTTTCCAGTGACAAAATGTGGCTCACTGGAGAAGGGAATGGCAAACCACTTCAGTATTCTTGCCTTGAGAACCCCATGAACAGTATGAAAAGGCAAAAAGATAGGACACTGAAAGATGAACTCCCCAGATCAGTAGGTGCCCAGTATGCTACTGGAGATCAGTGGAGAAATAACTCTAGAAAGAATGAAGGGACGGAGCCAAGGCAAAAACAACACCCAGTTGTGGATGTGACTGGTGATAGAAGCAAGGTCTAATGCTGTAAAGAGCAGTATTGCATAGGAACCTGGAATGTTAGGTCCATGAATCAAGGCAAATTGGAAGTGGTCAAACAGGAGATGGCAAGAGTGAACGTCGACATTCTAGGAATCAGCGAACTAAAATGGGCTGAAATGGGTGAATTTAACTCAGGTGACCATTATATCTACTACTGTGGGCAGGAATCCCTTAGAAGAAATGGAGTAGCCATCATAGTCAACAAAAGAGTTCGAAATGCAGTACTTGGATGCAGTCTCAGAAAACGACAGAATGATCTCTGTTTGTTTCCAAGGCAACCCATTCAATATCACCGTAATCCAAGTCTATGCCCTGACCAGTAATACTGAAGAAGCTGAAGTTGAATGGTTCTATGAAGACCTACAAGACCTTTTAGAACTGACACCCAAAAAAGATGCCCTTTTCATCATAGGGGACTGGAATGCAAAAGTAGGAAGTCAAGAAATACCTGGAGTAACAGGCAAATTTGTCCTTGGAGTACAGAATGAAGCAGGGCAAAGGCTACAGAGTTTTGCCAAGAGAACACACTGATCTTAGCAAACACCCTCTTCCAATAGCACAAGAGAAGACTCTACACATGGACATCACCAGATGGACAACACTGAAATCAGACTGATTATATTCTTTGTAGCCAAAGATGGAGAAACTCTATACAGTCAGCAAAAACAAGACCATGAGCTGACAGTGGCTCAGATCATGAAATCCTTATTGCCAAATTCAGACTTAAATTGAAGAAAGTGGGGGAAACCACTAGACCATTCAGGTATGACCTGAATCAAACCCAGTAGGATCAGAATGCTAATCATTCTGTGCCAGGAGCCAGCACACAAGATCCCACCCATGACAAGGTCATGAGGAGAAGGCCTGACAAGCAAGGCAGAAAGGGACTTCAGGAATTTCGAAAAGCTGCCCCGGTGCTCACCTTAAAGATGATCTCTGTCTTTCTGATGCTTGCTATATTAGACTACTCCCTAATTTCTGTGACACAGGTAGAAGGCCTTCCCCGATTTCTCTCCAAACAGAATCAACTTAGAACTTTAATCAACATGTCCCCTGGATGGCGGCATCCTATAAGATTATCCAGGATAAAAGGAGTGTTTCAATTTAGACCCCTTTGCTGGCATTCTAGCCTGCTTGGCAAATGCGTATTAATGTAACACAAAAATATTATTTTTAAAGTGGTTAGAATTGTTCATCTTAACCAGGAATGCTAAACAGGGGCTGCCTCACCGGAGCTGCAGAGTCTTTGTGTTGTAAACCTTTTAGATAAATTCAACTAATAACTTCTGCAAAAGGACTAACCTTTGTGTTCATTAAAGAATAGATTACAGGAAAACAGCTTTGCATTCACCTAGGTCATAAAATGTCAATAGGCCCCGAGGCCAGAAGATAATGTATAAGACACTCACAAAGAAGTTACTGGAAACACCCTGGTTTCCTGAGGGACAAGATGATGTAATGTTAAACTTTCTTCCCCTAAAAAATGTACTAACTTAGAATATAAAAGCTACAGTAAAAAATAAAGATTTGCCAGACTCTGCCAGACCCTGTAAACACCCCCGTCTGGTCATTCTCTCTCTCTCTTTCTCTCTCTCTCCCTCGCAGACTTGGCCCTATCAAGGCTGGTCTCACGTCTCTCTCTCGCTGACGCCGTTCATCCTGAGGGTACCCCTGGATCCTGCTGAGGCTGGACTCCGGCAATTCTGTACAAAGACATGTTTATTGCTAGTTTTTGTATATATTCATGCCCCTCTGCTTGTATTGCTTTTTTTCGCTTGCCTACTTATTGAAAATGTATGTGTGTGAGGATGTGTATCTGGGAGAAACTAGTGTAACATGCTCTGAAATAATACTTTTTTCCAACCTCTTCATACTACCTTCAAAGGTCTTTTTTTCCCCCATGAATTCCTAATGCAGTCACAGTAACACTGATTTTGACAGTTTCATATTCTTGAAGATATTTATTCTGAGCTGCTCAGATGTGCAATGAATGCTCTCTAGAACTCCTTCCCAGCTGTGGCCATGGAATCTACCACCTCCTTTATCCTATGAATTTCCTCACTTATGTTTTTTGCTGGATCCTGCTATTTTGATTTCATGTTTCTTTCTCCAGTAGTTTCCTAATAAAAGTATGAATAGGAGAGCAATTACTTTGAGACCACGCACGTCTGAAAATGTTGGTATTCTATACTAGAACATAATTAATAATTTTGTATAGTATAAAAGTTCCAAGTTGGAAACAATTTTTCCATAACTTTTTGAATGTATTGCTCTTTTATCTCCTAGGTTCCATTATTGCTGTTCAAGTCCAAAGCCAAATTGCTGTTCAAGTCCAAATGGTTACAGGTCTCTCATCTTCTTTTCAAACTCACATCTCATTGTGTCTCCTGCATTGGCAGGCGGGTTCTTTACCACTGACGCCATCGGGGAATCCCCCAGATTATGGTATCCCTTGGTAAATGCTCCCTAGATGCTTGGATAGAGTGTTTATTCTGCTACTTGGGGATGGAGTGCCTAATAATTGCTGATTAGATATTATTGTTTGAGGTGCTTCAAATCCACAAGAATAGGGAAGATGCCTGGGGCTGCTTTGGGTGATCAGCTCTGGTTGTTCCTGGCTTAACTCCAGTATACATCCCTCGGTTCCTCCTTTGCTCCTGAGAGCTCTTAACTACACAAATCTACCTCACTTCAACATGGCCGCCCACAGGCCTGAGTGACTACATGGGCGCCGCCATATTGCATCAAATTTAAATCATTTAGAGAGGGGCAGAGTTCAGCAGAGCGCCATGTTGAATACTGGCAAGTTTTCGCAGAGAAGCCACTGTTGAGCATGGGCATATGGAGGCGGAGCCTAAGAAATTCCACAAGGGCAGGGAGGGAATCCAGAAAAAGGAAGTAGGTGGAGTTGTATTTCCTGTGACTCTGTGTGTGTGTGTGTGTGTGTGTGTGTGTGTGAGTGTGTGTCTGTGTCTGTGTGCGCGCGCGCGCGCCCGCAGGGGTGCGCGCTCGCTCAGTATCTCGGTTGTGTCCGATTCTTGGCGACCCCATGGATTGTAGTCCTCCAGGCTCCTCTGTCCATGGAATTTTCCGCAAGAATATTGGAGCGGGTTGCCATTTCCTTCTGTTGGGGATCTTTGCCACCCAAGGATCCAACCAGTGCTTCTTGCACCTACTGCACTGGCAGGCAGATTCTTTACCACTGCGCCACCTGAGTGACCACTGTCTTAAAAGCGCATGGGTGAGGGGCTGGTGAGTGCAGGGAGCATTGGGGTGGGGGTTGAGTGGGGAGGTGTCGCTGATGTCCGTGATGAACAATGGGGTCAGAGATGGAGGCGGTCAGTGGATGGAATAGTAGGGGTCGGTGTGGTCTTGATGGTGGCTTCCGGCTGGATTGGTGGGGTCTGTAACGGTGGATCCCTGGAGACATGGGGTGGGAGTGATAGTGGATGGTGGAACTCCAGGTGGAGTGATGGGATCTGTGGGATATTTGTTGTTGGATCGGTGGGCAGATTCCTGGATTCTGTAGGGGGAGGGTAACTGTGGGGCCTGAGAAATGAAGGATCTGAAGATGGTAGATGGTCATTAATATCTTCTCTTTTTTTCTGCTTACTAGGTTGTTTCTATTTCTGATTTTTAAAAAATTATTGATGGAATAATAATCAATAAATAATCATAATAGGAGTAGAAAAGAGTTTTGTTAGTATTATTTGAACCAAACTGAGGACTGTAGCCCAGGAGACAGCTAGGAGGCTCTGTGGAATTGCTAGGTTGAAGTATGTTTTCAGCATAGCCTTATAAACTTATCAGAACAAAGATCATATATCAAACACGACAGGGATACATTCCTTCAACGTTTTAAAGCAGTCAGATTTAATACATACACAGGGAGACTGCAGAACCATGATTCCTGTTAAGGGGATGTTATAAGAAGGGAGTTACTTATTCTTATCTTCCAAACACCTTAATGGTTAAAGCAGATGTGCTGTGTGTGTTCACACAAAGTTCAGTCTGAACCATGTGTAAGCCAAAACGACTTCTTCATGCCTCATTATGTGAAAGTTTTCTTCATCATGGTACACTTTGCTAGAGATTTAAAAATATGTCATGTGCTTTGATCCCGGTTAGGAGCTACATTGTCATTCCTAGTTATTTATGTATCATTTTTCTTCCTTTTTTTTTTTATTATCAGGATTCTCAAGATTTATTTTATTGGTCATTTTGAAGTATTCTTTATGTTTATACTCTCTACTATTTTTATATTAATTTTATCTTTTTTAAAGATGTTTTCTCCCTGCTCCCCCATTTCCCCCCATTTTATGTAATTGTCATTCTTTTTTTTTTTTTTGTAATTGTCATTCTTTTCCTTATTTTCCTAATTTTACTGGATATATTTAAGGGTATGATATTTCTTTTATATACATCTTTATTTTTGAAATGTATAATTTCAGTTTGATGTTCCACTTTGATCCTGAGTTGACTTTCTTTATTCCTGAGTTATTGATATGTTTTATTTTTAATTTTATTGTATTTTCATAGACTGTAGACTGCAAAGTCTGTTTTTAACAATTTATCAAGCTTTTTCTTTTTCTAAAATTTTTTTTTTAATTGAAGGATAATTGCTTTACAGAATTTTGTTGTTTTCTGCCACACCTCAACATGAATCAGCCATAGGTATACATATATCCCCTCCCTTCTGAACCTCCCTCCCATCTCCCTCCCCATCCCACCCTCTAGGTTGATCCAGAGCCCCTGTTTGAGTTTCCTGAGACATACAGCAAATTCCCGTTGGCTCTCTATTTTAAACACAGTAATGTAAGTTTCCATGTTACTCTTTCCATACATCTCATCTTCTCCCCTCTCTCCCCATGTCCATAAGTTTATTCTCTATGTCTGTTTCTCCATTGCTACCCTGTAAATAAATTCTTCAGAACCATTTTTCTATATTCCATATATGTGTGTTAGAATACGATATTTCTCTTTCTCTTTGTGACTTGAAGGCTAGCTACACAAGCTGCAGTGAACTTTGTTCAGTGGATGTAAGAGAAAGCATATTTTCCATTTGTGTGGTATAAACCTCTCCTAATGTAAATTAAATATAGCTTGTTGGTATTTTTCAAGTCTTTCTTTTTCTTATTTTTGGTCTACTTGATTCATCATATTTCTAAAGAGTTGTGGTAATAATTTTTTACTAATAATTTGTAGTTCTATGTGCCTTTTTACTAGTTTTGTTTGCATGTATTGGGAAAGGCATGCATAAATCTAATGATTAATGCATTTGTATTTTTTAAAATTTATTGGATGCTATTATTATAGGATCTCTCTTTTCAGTGAAAAGGAATTTCAACCTTGAATTTCATTTTGATATTTATATTGCTATCCCAGCTTTCACTTTCATTTGGATGATTTATCTTTGCCCAGGGCTTTATTTTGTTTTTCTATTGCTCTCACTGTTTAGATCTACTGCTTGCAATAGATACAATTTGGTTTTTTCAAATCTAACCTATAACCTTGTCTTTGTCAATAGATAATTTTGCCTTTTCAGGTTAGTGTAATAATGATTTACCCAATTTTATACCTTTCATTTTAATGTTTACTATTTATTTTAACTCACTTTTCTGCTTTTCTTTTCCTTTTTCATTGGATTGATGAAATTTTTGTTCATTGTTTCCATTCTACACCCCAGATAACTTCTGTTTTTTTCCTGAAATGTTTTGTCATATGATAATGTTATTATTTTTCCCTTTGATTACATTCTTATCATATCATCATCATTGTCCTTTTTAATAATTATGTATCTTGCAAAAGTTATTGCTGAAAGATATATTTCTATTAGCTATTTCTCACCTGATTTATTTTACATTTATTTGGAATACTTTTGTGGGTTTTTTTTTTTTCTCAGATAATGATAAGAGATACGTTGTAAGTGCTTTCATTTTTGAAAATGTCCTTAGCCCTAACAGACAAGTGGTCCTTTAGATGCTACTTCTGATGTCACTTAGCTTTTATTACTGCAGATGAGGCATCTTGATTTTTTTAATTCTTTCTCTGTAAATAATCTGTTCATTCACTTGCACTTTAGATGTGCACTTTGGATGTGTTTTAGATTTTAAAATTTATTTTTAAAATTCAGGAATACTCATAGATTTGTTCACTGATTGAGTTCTGAATTGTTTGTGTGTGTATGTAAATTTGTTAGGAAAACTAATGGAATAGGTCTACTGTGTGTGGATAGTGAGAGGAGTCCTTGGGTGATTTTTCATGGCCCATTGAAGGTGCAGGCCTGTCTGGAACTGGAGTCTTGGGATTACCAATGGAGATGTGTGGTGAGTAGTGTGGACAAAGAATGTGGCCTGCCATTTCAGTAAACAAAAGAGGTTGTGACCATGAAGCCATCAGCCACTGCTGCTACCCCCAATTGTTCACCTTTAGGGGAATTCATAATGGAGAAAAATAAAGTATTGGTCCCAGATCATTACAGTGCTTGTCAAAGGAATGATTTGTAATGAATGCAGACTCTTGCATTGTCCCATATATAGAAAAATGCTAAATTCATTAGCTTGAGATCCCTGGATTTTCTTTAATTGACAGACAGTCATCTTTTGATATTCCAGATACTTGGTTTTTGTTTTGTTGCAAAAGCTCCCGTTTACTCTGGCTCCTCCCTTATCTCTTCAGAACAGTCCCTTTGAGCTGTCTGAGGGGCTGTATCCTGGACTTAAGTCCTCAGTAAGTCTACTTAATAAAAATAATCCTCACCTTTTAGGGTGAGAATTTTTTTTCAGTCAACAGTAGTAATAAAGGTATGGATGCCAGTTATTGGTGCATGTGGGATTGTGATATAATAAGAAATATGTATTTTGGTTTTCATCCACAGTTCCCAGCACAAAGCTTCTAACACCTTTCTAATTTCCTAAGTGATAAGAGGTATAGGGGCCTCTTTTATTTCTGTCTCTTGACATAGCACCAGAGGGATAAAGGTGAAATTAGTGGGGGTTTTGTTGTTGTTGTTATAAATAATAAGTTCCTTTGAAACACCCCTCTGTTTATTTTAATGAAGTGATGTTTGGAAAGCCCCTAGTGAATCACTCAATGGGGGCTGTTTGTCAGGGGAACCAAGCAAGTTCTTAAAGTTTTAGAGCTTGAAGTTGAGTAGGAAGTTGAATCACCAATGGCTAGTTATTTAATCAGTCATCTGTACATAGTGAAGCCTTCATAAAAACTCAAAAGAATGGAGTTTGGAGAGTTTCTAGACTGAACATGTGGAGAATCTGGGAGAGCAATGAACTCCTTCTGACATATCTTGCATATCCATCTCTTCTACATGGCTGTTTCTGAATTATATTCTCTTATAATAAATTGGTAACCTAATAAATAAAATATTTTCTTGAGTTCTATGAGCTACTCTAGAAAATTAGTGTAATATGAGGGAACCTCCTGGGAACCTCTAATTGTAGCCAGTTTGTCAGAAACACAAGTAAGAGCCTGAATTTGTGGTTGGCATCTGAAATTGGGGTGGGGACAGGCTTATAGTACTGAGTCCCTAACCTGTGTGAATAATGCTAACACTCTAAGTAGATGGTATGAGAATAGAAGAAAAACACACAGGAGGAGTTTTTCCTTTTCCGCGCACGGGATTGATTGATATAGAGTCAGGACCATCAGTTCAGTTCAGTTCAGTTCAGTCACTCAGTCGTGTCCGACTCTTTGCGACCCCATGAATCGCAGCATGCCAGGCCTCCCAGTCCATCACCAACTCCTGGAGTTTACTCAAACCCATGTCCATCGAGTTGGTGATGCCATCCAACCATCTCATTCTCTGTCGTCCCCTTCTCCTCCTGCCCCCAATCCCTCCCAGCATCAGGGTCTTTTCCAATGAGTCAACTCTTCGCATTAGGTGGCCAAAGTATTGGAGTTTCAGCTTCAGCATCAGTCCTTCCAGTGAACACCCAGGACTGATCTCCTTTAGGATGGACTGGTTGGATCTCCTTACAGTCCAAGGGACTTCTCAAGAGTCTTCTCCAACACCCCAGTTGAAAAGCATAAATTGTTCTGCACTCAGCTTTCTTTATACTCCAACCCTGACATCCATACATGACCACTGGAAAAACCATAGCCTTGATTAGACGGACCTTTGTTGGCAAAGTAATGTCTCTGCTTTTTAATATGCTTTCTAGGTTGGTCATAACTTTCCTTCCAAGGAGTAAGCGTCTTTTAATTTCATGGCTGCAATCACCATCTGCAGTGATTTTGGAACCCCCCCAAAAAAAATCTGACACTGTTTCCACTGTCTCCTCATATATTTCCCACGAAGTGATAGGACCAGATGCCATGATATTAGTTTTCTGAATGTTAAACTTTAAGCCAACTTTTTCACTCTCCTCTTTCACTTTCATCAAGAGGCTTTTTAGTTCCTCTTCACTTTCTGCCATAAGGGTGGTGTCATCTGCATATCTGAGGTTATTGATATTTCTCCCGGCAATCTTGATTCCAGCTTGTGCTTCTTCCAGCTCAGAGTTTCTCATGATGTACTCTGCATATAAGTTAAATAAGGAGGGTGACAATATACAGCCTTGACATACTCCTTTTCCTATTTGGAACCAGTCTATTGTTCCATGTCCAGTTCTAACTGTTGCTTCCTGACCGGCATACAGGTTTCTCAAGAGGCAGGTCAGGTGGTCTGGTATTCCCATCTCTTTCAGAATTTTCCATAGTTTATTGTGATCCACACAGTCGAAGGCTTTGGCATAGTCAATAAAGCAGAAATAGATGTTTTTCTGGAAACTACCTTGCTTTTTCGATGATCCAGCTGATGTTGGCAATTTGATCTCTGGTTCCTCTGCCTTTTCTAAATCCAGCTTGAACATCTGGAGGTTCACAGTTCATGTATTGCTGAAGCCTGGCTTGGAGAATTTTGAGCATTACTTTACTAGTGTGTGAGATGAGTGCAATTGTGCGGCAGTTTGAGCATTCTTTGGCATTGCCTTTCTTTGGGATTGAAATGAAAACTCACCTTTTCCAGTCCTGTGGCCACTGCTGAATTTTCCAAATTTGCTGGCATATTGAGTGCAGCACATTCACAGCATCATCTTTCAGGATTTGAAATAGCTCAACTGGAATTCCATCACATCCACTAGCTTTGTTCATAGTGATGCTTCCTAAGGCCCACTTGACTTCACATTCCAGAATGTCTGGCTCTAGGTGAGTGATCACACCATAGTGATTAACTGGGTCGTGAAGATCTTTTTTGTATAGTTCTTTTGTGTATTCTTGCCACCACTTTTTAATATCTTCTGCTTCTGTTAGGTCCATATCATTTCTGTTAGGTCTTTTATTGTGCCCATCTTTGCATGAAATGTTCCCTTGGTATCTATAATTTTCTTGAAGAGATTTCTAGTCTTTCCCATTCTATCATTTTCCTCTATTTCTTTGCATTGATTGCTGAAAAAGGCTTTCTTATCTCTCCTTGCTATTCTTTGGAACTTGGCATTCAAATGGGTATATCTTTCCTTTTCTTCTTTGCTTTTGGCTTCTCTTCTTTTCACAGCTACTTGTAAGGCCTCCTCAGACAGCCGTTTGCTTTTTTGCATTTTTTTTTCCTGGGGATGGTCTTGATCCCTGTCTCCTGTACAGTGCCACGAACCTCCGTCCATAGTTCATCAGGCACTCTGTCTATCAGATCTAGTCCCTTAAATCTATTTGTCACATCCACTGTATAATCATAAGGGATTTGATTTAGGTCACACCTGAATGGTTTAGTGGTTTTCCCCACTTTCTTCAATTTAAATCTGAATTTGGCAATAAGGATTTCATGATCTGAGCCACAGTCAGCTCCCGGTCTTGTGCATAATTCTCACAATTAGGTTGTGCTTTTTTTTTTTTTCAGTTTGTGCTATCTAAAAGATGACTTTTTAAACATTTCCTGTGAAAATTTTAAGAAATACGAATGTAGAGAAAAAAGTATAAAGAAGCTTCAGCTCTCTGGGCAAGATGGCGGGGGCGAGGCTGGTGTGACTTTAGGGCAGCCGCACCTTTCTCGGCAAGATCTCGCTACTTTGAATGTTTCCATGTTGATGCCACTTTCACATGAAGTTATCAGCAGACAAGCCACAATTAATATAGGTACAATTGGTCACGTAGCTCATGGGAAATCTACAGTTGTAAAAGCTATTTCTGGAGTCCACACTGTCCGTTTCAAAAACGAACTGGAAAGAAATATTACAATCAAACTTGGCTATGCTAATGCTAAGATTTATAAACTTGACGACCCAAGTTGTCCTCGGCCAGAATGTTATAGATCCTGTGGAAGTAGCACACCCAGTGAGTTTCCTACAGACATTCCAGGGACCAAAGGGAACTTCAAATTAGTCAGGCATGTTTCCTTTGTTGACTGTCCTGGCCACAGTATTCTGATGGCTACTATGCTGAATGGTGCCGCAGTGATGGATGCCGCTCTTCTGTTGATAGCTGGTAACGAGTTTTGTCCTCAGCCTCAGACATCTGAACACTTGGCTGCTATAGAAATCATGAAACTAAAGCATATTTTGATTCTACAAAATAAAATTGATTTGGTAAAAGAAAGCCAGGCTAAAGAACAGTATGAACAGATCCTTGCATTTGTTCAAGGTACAGTAGCAGAAGGCGCTCCTATTATCCCAATTTCTGCTCAGCTAAAATACAATATTGAAGTTGTCTGTGAGTATATAGTAAAGAAAATTCCAGTACCCCCAAGAGACTTTACTTTAGAACCCAGACTTATTGTTATTAGATTCTTTGATGTCAACAAACCTGGCTGTGAAGTTGATGACCTTAAGGGGGGTGTAGCTGGTGGTGGTATTCTAAAAGGAGTGTTAAAGGTGGGCCAGGAGATAGAAGTCAGACCTGGTATTGTTTCCAAAGACAGTGAAAGAAAACTCATGTGTAAACCTATCTTTTCCAAAATTGTATTGCTTTTCGCAGAGCATAATAATCTTCAGTATGCTGCCCCAGGAGGTCTTATTGGAGTTGGAACAAAAATTGACCCCAGTTTGTGCCGGGCTGACAGAATGGTGGGGCAAGTACTTGGTGCAGTTGGAGCTTTACCTGAGATCTTCACAGAATTGGAAATTTCCTATTTCCTGCTTAGACGGCTTCTAGGTGTTCGCACTGAAGGAGACAAGAAAGCAGCGAAAGTACAAAAGCTGTCTTAAGAATGAAGTGCTCACAGTGAATATAGGATCCCTGTCAACATGAGGAAGAGTTAGTGCAGTCAAGGCTGATTTGGGCAAAATCGTCTTGACTAATCCTGTGTGCACAGAAGTAGGAGAAAAAATTGCACTTAGCCGAAGAGTTGAGAAACACTGGCGTTTAATTGGTTGGGGTCAAATAAGAAGAGGAGTGACAATCAAGCCAACAGTAGATGATGACTGAAGAATTAAATAACAGATTTGGATGAAGTTGGAATTTCTCTTAACAACCTAGGGGTATATTTTCAGAACAATACTGGGAAAGTAATTTCACAGCTCATTACCTTAGTAGTAGCTGTAAGGTTATTGTCATTTTTTGGTGATGAAAATTTAACCTTTAGTACTGAAATAGAGCCTACAATAAATGTAGAAATTAGCATCATGTTGGATTGAATCTACATTTTACCAGAAATTAATCATTCCCAAATAATGTCTAATTTATACATCAGTGCAGATTTGAAAGGAAACTGCTACAACCAGAATTTGCTGTAGTAGACATACCACTGAACCTGTTTGAAATAAAGTCTTTGTTCTTATTAACAACAACAACAAAAAAGAAGCTTCATTTACCCATCAGTTTCTACAGTTATTAGCTCATGCTTAGTCATTTCTCATCTATCCCTTCCTCCAACACTTTTTCTCTTTGACTGGATTATTTTGAGGCAAATCTCAAAGACTGTGTCATTTTACCTCAAAGTATCTCAATACATAAAATATTTTGATAAAAATAACCACAGTGCTATTATCACACTTTTAAAAATGACAGTATGTTTTAAAGGATCATTTTATGTGGATTGGATTGGTAAGATTTTGAGGCTTGGTCAGATTCAGATTCCTGTTTTGGTTTTTGGGGAGCAAGATTACTTCCCAGGTGATTTTGTGTACTTGATCAGGAGGCACATAACGTCTGCTTATTTGTTTCTGTGATGTGAGGAGCCGTTGATGATTGTTTCTTAGTCCATATTTCATTATGTGTGCAAAGTGGACATTTCCCTTTCTACTGTTCCTTCACTTTGTTGACTTAAAAAATGCATAATCTGAGAGCTGAGAGTTAAGTTTCATTTGGGGGCAAGATAAGGAGTATAGCTCAGGGGACAGTGTCTCATATAGCTCTGAGGAACTGCTCTGAGGGGTAAGGAGGGAAGGTCAATATTATATAAGATTTAAGTCAAGCACACATTTTGGCGGAGGCTTGCTGCTAGTCATGAGAAGGTTGCTGCTAGCCACAAGGAGATGTTTCTGTTAATGATTTTAATGCCTTTCTATATATGAGAAGATGCAAGAATCGAAACTGGTAAAATCTCCTGAAAATACATCTAAAGGCCTGTTCTACCAGTTTTTGCCAGAGCGCAGAGTGCCTAATTCCTGATCTCCACCCTGAACATCTTTCAGGGTGTGCTGAAGGTCAGTGGCCACTGTGGCTAGTGACTTAATTGTTGTAGAGGCAGATGGCAAATGTCTATTTTTAGTTGGTAACTTGTAGCTGGAATAATTGTATAAAAACAGAAATTTCTTCATGAAGTGTTTGGTTATGCTTGACTCTTCTCCTTTTACAAGTTTCAAAAACAATGACTTGATTCCCTTATTAAGCCAATGGTGCTGGAAATGTTCTCTCTCAATTGGGATGGCAGAATCACAGATGTGAAAAATAGGGGAAAATGCTATATATCTTTATTCATGTACTTTATATAAGTTATACCACACACACAAAAAATTAACAAGGAAGTTTAACTAAATGTCATTTGTATTAGAAAAGTGTATTTAATAGAAATACTTCTAATATAAAAGAAGCAAAAGTTTTAAAAGTCTATCATAAAAAGATATTAGGGAGGATGGGTCTAGGGTGAAAGGGACACAGTCCCGAGTGTGTAAGCCTTGACTGGAATGTGCCTCCAATAAAAGAGCAAGAAAAGGTGTTTCTGGGATAATTGGGAATTTTGAATATGAGCTGGATATTGAAGTGTTATAGAATTGCTAATAATTTCCTCAGGTATGATGATAATCTTTTTATTATTATTTAACAAAATATTGTTTATTTTATTAAATGAAATAATATTTACTTATTACATAAAGAAAGCTGAGCCCCAAAGAATTGATGCTTTTGAACTGTGCTGTTGGAGAAGACACTTGAGGATCCCTTAGACAGCAGGGAGATCAAATTGGTCAATCCTAAAGGAAATCAGTCCTGAATGAATATTTGTTGGAAGGACTGATGCTGAAGCTGAAGCTCCAATACTTCGCCACCTGATGCAAAGAACTGACTCATGGGAAAAGACCCTGATGTTGGGAAAGATTGAAGGCAGGAGGAGAAGGGGATGACAGAGGATGAGATGGTTGGATAGCATCACTGACTCAATGGACATGCGTTTGAGCAAGTTCTGGGAGTTGGTGATGGACAGGGAAGCCTGGCATACTGCAGTCCATGGGGTCACAAAGAGTCAGACATGACTGAATGACTGAACTGAACCAAACTGAATAATCTTTTAGGAGATTGATGTATTTAGGCAAGAAGTGTCATGACATTTGCAACTTTCAAATGGTTCAGCAAAAAAAAATAACAGTGTATATACAATCATGTCTTCCTAAATATATATGCATTTACATGTAACTATATGTGTGCATATGAAGATAAAACGTATATGAAAAATACTAAATTAGATGGAAGGTATATGCGTGTTTCTTGTTTTTTACTAGTAATGTAAACATTCAAATTACCTATAATTTTCCCATCATCCAAATGTTATATCTGTTAACATATTAATATATTTCCTTCCAGATGATTTTCTCTGTGTGCATGAATGCATTCATGTATGTGTTCATGTGTACACACACTCATATTATTCAATGAAAATGGACTCATACTGTTTGGTACATCTTTTTATTTTTACTTAGCATTTTATTTTTCTATAGTACTTTAATTTTACATAATATTGTATCCTATAGATGCCCTGTGAAGTATTTAAGCTGTTGATAATTATTGGGTATCAAGATGTTTCTAATTTTCTTTTTTTTTGGTATTAGCCATGCTGTGGTAAAACTCCGGCATTTAAATCTTTGTACAATACAGGATGATTTTTTTGCGATATGGTTCTACAAATAAGTTTCTGGGTCAGGTTCATGGACAGTCAATGACATTGACACATTTCCTTCTCTCATGTGTCCCTCTGTCAATCTGTTTTCTCAGATCTCTGCCCCTTTCCCAGAAGAGCCAGAAATGACCAAGTCCCTGGTAAGTTCTTCTTTGTTCATTTATTTATTTGCTGCTTTCTTTACTTTTCAGTGAGTTTTAGAAGGAAAATCACTGCAGATGGTGATTGCAGCCATGAAATTAAAGGAGGCTTACTCCTCGGAAGGAAAGTTATGACCAACCTAGAAAGCATATTAAAAAGCAGAGACATTACTTTACCAACAAAGGTCCATCTAGTCAAGGCTATGGTTTTCCCAGTGGTCATGTATGGATGTGAGAGTTGGACTATAAAGAAAGCTGAGCGTCGAAGAATTGATGCTTTTGAACTGTGGTGTTGGAAAAGACTCTTGAGAGTCCCTTGGACTACAAGGGGATCCAATCAGTCCATCCTAAAGGAAATCAGTCCTAGGTGTTCATTAGAAGGACTGATGCTGAAGCTGAAACTCCAATACTTTGGCCACCTGATGGCGAAGAACTGACTCATTTGAACAGACCCTGATGCTGGGAAAGATTGAGGGCAGGAGGAGAAGGGGATGACAGAGGATAAGATGGTTGGATGGCATCACTGACTCGATGGACATGGGTTTGGGTGGACTCCGGGAGTTGGTGATGGACAGGGAGGCCTGATGTGCTGCTGTTCATGGGGTCGCAAAGAGTCGGACACGACTGAGCAACTGAACTGATTAACACATATAGTAAATGGACAAGTGTAAATAAATAAAAACTAAGATCAAAGACAGTAAAAAGAGACTATCAACTCCAAGTCAAGCTTGGATTATAGGTATATGTGAGTCGTGTGACTTAACAGTTATGAACTTTGAACTACAAAATTGTCTCTGATCTTCATGAAACACATAGCAATAATGGAAATGAAATACATGCTTTATATTGTTAAAAAGTAATTTATTTCATCTATAACAACTACTTCCTGGTTCTTGATGTTTGAGAAAATTTTTGATAGTTTTTTTTTTTACTTTATATTTTATATTGAAGTATAGCCAGTTAACAATGATGTGATAGTTTCAGGTGGACACCAAAGGGACTCAGTAGTACATATACATGTATGCATTCTCCCCCAGACTTTGCTCCTATCCTGGCTGCAACATAACATTGAGCAGACTTCCCTGTGCTATACAGTAGGACCTTGTTGGTTATCCATTTTAAATATAAGCGGTGTGTATGTGTCAGTCACAAACTTGCTAACTATTCCTTCCCCGTATTCTTTCCCCAATCCCGCACTGCTCTGGCATCTAGGTTTGTTCTCTAAGTCTGTGAGTCTGTTTCTGTTTTGTAAATAAGTTCATGTGTACCAATTCTTTTTAGATTCTGCTTAGAAGGGGTATCATACACTGTCTTTCTCTGTCTAACTTACTTCAGTAAGTATGACAATCTCTGGGTTCATCCATGTTGCTGCAAATGGCATTATTTCATTCTTTTTTAATGGCTGAGTAATATTCCATTGTATATATGTACCATATTTTCTTTCTCCATTCCTCTGTAAATGGACATTTAGGTTGCTTCCATGTCTTAGCTATTGTAAACAGTACTGAAACAAACTCTGGGGTGCATATATCCTTTTGGACCATGATTTTCTTCAGGAATATGCCCAGGGATGGGATTGCAAGGTCATATGGTAGCTGTATTTTTAGGTTTTTAGAGAAGCCACCATATTGTTCTACATAGTGGCTATGCCAATTTGCATTCCCACCGACATTGTAGGAAGGTTCCCTTATCTCTACACTCTCTCCAGCATTTATTCTTTGTGGATTTTTTTGATGATAGCCATGTTGACTGGTGTGAATGATATCTCATTGTAGTTTTGATTTACATTTCTATAGTAATTAGCGATGTTGAGCATCTTTTCATGTGCCTCTTGGTCATCTGTATGCCTTTGAAGAAATGTCTGTTTAGGTCTTCTGCCCATTTTTTGAGTGGGTTGTTTGTTTTGATTATGTTAAACCTCATGAGCTGTTTGCAAAGTTTGGAGACTAATCCCATGTCAGTCACATCATTTGCAAACATTTTATCCCAACCTGTAGGTTTTCTTTTCATTCTGGGTTGTTTTTTTTTTTTTCCTGTATTTCCAAATCTTTTTTTTTTTCCCAATTATTTTTATTAGTTGGAGGCTAATTACTTTACAATATTGTAGTGGTTTTTGCCATACATTGACATGAATCAGCCATGGATTTACCTGTGTTCTCCATCCTGAACCCCTCTCCCACCTCCCTCCCTATCCCATCCCTCTGGGTCTTCCCAGTGCACCAGCCCTGAGCACTTGTCTCATGCATCCAACCTGGGCTGGTGGTCTGTGTCGCACTGATAAAATACATGTTTCGATGTTGTTCTCTCAGATCATCCCACCCTCACCTTCTCCCATAGAGTCCAAAATTCTGTTCTATACACATGTGTCTCTTTTTCTGTCTTGCCTATAGGGTTGTCATTACCATCTTTCTAAATTCCATATATATGCGTTAGTATACTGTATTGCTGTTTATCTTTCTGGCTTACTTCACTCTGTATAATGGGCTCCGGTTTTATCCATCTCATTAGAACTGATTCAAATGTATTCTTTTCAATGGCTGAGTAATATTCCATTGTGTATATATACCACAGTTTTCTTATCCATTCGTCTGTTGATGGGCATCTAGGTTGCTTCCATGTCCTGGCTATTATAAACAGTGCTGCGATGAACACTGGGGTGCACATGTTTCTTTCAGATCTGGTTTCCTCTGTGTATGCCCAGGAGTGGGATTGCTAGGTCATATGGCAGTTCTATTTCCAGTTTTTTAAGGAATCTCCACATTGTTCTCCATGGCGGCTGTACTAGTTTGCATTCCCACCAACAGTGTAAACATTTTATCCCAATCTGTGGGTTTTCTTTTCATTCTGTTTTTTGTTTTCTTTGCTGTGCAAAAGTTTTTAAGTTTAAGTAGGCCCCCTTTGTGCATTTTTGTTTTTATTTCCATTATTTGGGGAGACAGATAAAAAGGATATTGCTACATTTATGTTGAAGATTGTGCTGCTTATGTTTTTCTCTAGGAGTTTTATAGTGTCTGGTCTCACATTTAGGTCTTTAATCCATTTTGAGGTTATTTTTGTGTATGGTATTAAAGAATGATCTTTTTTTTTAAAACAGGTAGCTGTCTAGTTCCCCCAGCACCATTTGCTGACGAGACTGTCTGTCCAACATTGTATTGTCTTGCCTCCTTTGTCATAGATTAACTGACCAAAGGTGTATGAATTTACTTCTGGGCTTTCTATTCAGTTCTCTTGATCTATATTTCTACTTTTGTCAGGAAGTCTGATTCCTTCTGCTTCGTTTTCCTTTCTTAAGATTGCTTTGGCTATTTGAGGTCTTTTGTGTCTCTAAACAGATTTTGAGATTTTTTTTTGTTCTGTGCTGTGCTCTGCTTAGTTGCTCAGTTGTGTCTGACTCTGCGACCCCATGGACTGTACCCACCAGGCTCGTCTGTCCCTGGGGATTCTCCAGGCAAGAACACTGGCAAGGGTTGCATTTCTTTCACCTGGGGATCTTCCCAACCCAGGGATCGAACCCAGGTATCCCACATTGCACGTGGATTCTTTACCATCTGAGCCACCAAGGAAGCCGTAGTTCTGTGAAAAATGCCATTGGTCATTGGATCAGGATTGCATTGAACCTGTAGATTGCTTTGGGTAGTATATTCATTTTGACAATGTTAATTTTTCCAGTCCACAAACATGATATATCTTTTCATCTGTTTGTGTCTCCTTCAGTTTCCTTCATCGACAGCTTATAATTTTCAGAGTATAGGTCTTTAGTCTCGTTAGGTAGGTTTATTCATAGGTAGTTTATCCTTTTGATATGATGGTAAATGGAATTGTTTCTTGAATTTCTCTTTCTGATCTTTTGATGTTATTGTATAGAAATGCAGCATGTTTGTGTGTGTGTATTCATTGTGTAACTTGCAACTTTACTAGATTCACTGGTGAGATTTAATAGTTTTGTAGTAGCGTCCTTAGGGTCTTCTATGAATAGGATCATCTCATTTGCAAATAGTGACAGTTTAACTTCTTCATTTTCAATTTGGATTCTATTTGCTTCTTTTTCTTCTCCGATTGCTGTAACTAGGACATCCAGAACTATGCTGAATAATAGGGGTGAGAGCGAACACCCTTGTCTTATTCCTGATCTTAGAGAAAATGCTTTCAGCATTTCAACATTAGTATGATGTTACACAGTAGATTTGTCATATATGGCCTTTATTATGTTGAGGAACGTTCCCCCCATGCCCACTTTCTGTAGAGTTTTTATCATAAAAAGGTGCTGAATTTTGTCTTTCTGCATCTATTGAGATAATCATATGGTTTTTATCCTTCAGTTTGTGTGTCACATTGATTGATTTGCAGATATTGAAAAATCCTTGCATCTGTACATGAATCCCACTTGATCATAGTGAATGATCTTTTTAATGTATTGTTAGACTTGGATTGTTAGTATTATGTTGAGGATTTATGCCTCTACATTCATTGATATTGGCTTGTAATTTTCTTTTTTTGTGGTATCTTTGTCTGGTATTGATCACAGCGTGATGGTGGCATCAGAGAACGAGTTTGGAAGTTTTCCTACATCTGTAATTTTGTGGAACAGTTTCAGAAGGTTAGGTGTTTTGTTGCTATTGTTTTTCAGTCAGTAAGTCATATCCGACTCTCTGTAACCCCATGGACTGCAGCACACCAGTCTCCTCTGTCCTTCACTATTTCCTGGAGTTGGCTCAAATTCATGTCCATTGAGTTGGTGATGCTAGCTAATCATCTCATCCTCTGTCGACTGCTTCTCCTCCTGACCTCAGTCTTTCCAGCATCAGGGTCTTTTCCAGTGAGTCATCTCTTTGCATCAGGTGGCCATAGTATTGGAACTTCAGCATCAGTCCTTCCAATGAATATTAAGGGTTGATTTCCTTCAGGATTGACTGGTTTGATCTCCTTGCAGTCAAAGGGACTCTCAAGAGTCTCTCCAGCTCTACAATTTGAAAGCATCAGTTCTTCGGCACTCCCTCTTTTTTACGGTTCAACTCTCCCACCTGTCTATGACTACTGGAAAAATCATAGCTTTGACTAAAGGACCTTTGTTGGTAAAGTGATGTCTCTGCTTTTTATTTTTTTTTCCCATTTATTTTTATTAGTTGGAGGCTAATTACTTTACAGTATTGTAGTGGTTTTTGCCATACATTGACATGAATCAGCCACAGATTTACATGTGTTCCCCATCCCAATCCCCCCTCCTGCCTCCCTCTCCAGATGTCTCTGCTTTTTAATATGCTCTTTAGGTTGGTCATAGCTTTCCTTCCAAGGAGCAAGCGTCTTGTAATTTCATGGCTGTAGTCATTGTCCAAAGTGATTTTGGAGCCCAGGAAAATAAAATCTGTCCTTGTTTCCACTTTTTCCCCTTCTATTTGCTGTGAAGTGATGGGACCAGATGCCATGATTGTAGCTTTTTGATGTTGAGTTTCAAGCCAGCTTTTTCGATCTCTTTCACCTTCATCAAGGGGTTCTTTAGTCCTCTTTACTTTCCGCCATTAGAGTGGTATCATCTGCATATCTGGGGTTGTTGATAATTCTCCCAGCAGTGTTGATTCCAGCTTGTGATTCATCCAGCCCAGCATTTCACATAATGTACTCTGCATATAAGTTATACACACAGGGTAAACAAACTTGTTGTATTCCTTTCCCAATTTTGAACCAATCAGTTGTTCTATGTCTGGTTCTAATGATTGCTTCCTGATCTACATACAGATTTCTCAGGAGACAGACAAGTGATCTGGTACTCCCATGTCTTTAAGAATTTTCCACAGTTTGTTGTGATCTACACAATCAGTTTAGTGTAGACCATGAAGCAGAAGTAGATATTTCTTGGAATTCCCTTGCTTTCTCCATGATCCAGTGAATGCTGGCAATCTGGACTGTGGTTCCCCTACCTGTTCTAAGCCCAGCTTGTACATCTGGAAGTTCTTGGTTCATGAACTGCTGAAACCTAGCTTGAAGGATTTTGAGCATAACCTTGCTAGCATGTGAAATGAGTGCAATAGTATGATAGTTTGAACATGGTTTGGCATTGCCCTTCTTTGTGATTGGAATGAAAACTGACCTTTTCCAGTCTTGTGGTCACCACTGAGTTTTCCAGATTTGCTGTCATATTGAGTACAGCATCATCCTTTAGGATTTGAAATAGCTTAGTTGGGATTACATCACCTCCACTAGGTCTGTTCTTAGTAATGCTTCTAAGGCCCACTTGACTTCACACTCCAGATGTTAGGCTCTAGGAGAATGACCACATCTTTGTGGTTATCTGGGTCATTAAGACCTTTCTTGTATAGCTTTTCTGTGTTTTCTTGCCACCTCTTCTTAATCTCTTCTGCTTCTGTTAGGTCCTTTTCCTTTCTGTCCTTTATTGTGCCCATCCTAACATGAGTTATTCCCTTGATAGCTATAGATAGTTATTCCCAGTTTTCTTGAAGAAGTCTCTAGTCTTTCCCGTTCTATTGTTTTCCTCTATTTCTTTGCATTGTTCATTTAAGAAGGCCTTCTTCTCTCCCCTTCCTATTCTCTAGCACTCTGCATTCAGTTGGGTGTATTTCTCCCTTTCTTTCTTGCCTTTCACTTTTCTTTATCCCTCAAATTCCAACTTCTCAAAGGTAATCACTCTAAACTCAAACTAATTCTTTTGGTATTTACATTCCTATGTCTAAATCACATGTTTACATTGGTACCTCTTGGTTTTCAGTTTTAGGTAGTATCTGCTGACTTAGCACAATGGAAAATAAAGATTTAACTCTCAGATACTTAAGGCTTCAACACTTATATGCACATTTCTTCTTCCCCCCCTTCTAATATAGGAATATCATAATTTGGGGTAAATCGATAGACTGTATTATTAGTATGTTTATTTTAATTATATTCACAGTTGAACCATTTCTTCTATCTTTTATGCACTGTTTTTTATTTTACCTGGAATTAATTATTGTTTGGTTTAATCATTTGTTTCACTTTCCATATCTGGATCACTAAATCAACTCCACAGTCTTCCCAGGTATGTAAATATCTTTACAATATGTTAAAATATACTAGATAATGACAGTTAACACCAATCATAAATATTAAGATAGTGCTTACTGTATGCTAGGCATTGTAGACACTATCTCTCTCTCAAATGATTTAATCACATCCCCTTTGAGGTATCTATAATCATTATCCTCATTTTACAGAGAAGGAAGTAGGTCCCCAGAGAAGTTAAGTAAATTGCTCTGGGTTGCACTGCTAGTAAGTGGTGAAACCACAAGTAAAACCCAAGCAATTTGGCTCCAGAATACAGGCTATTTATTTCTGCAGTTGAAAGAAACTTCCCTTGGAGTTCTTGACATGACCAAAGTTGCTCTGTATTTTATTCTCATGCACTAACCTGGGGGGTCTTCCTTTGGCATGCTGCTAGGAATTCCTTTCATGTCTCTCAAGCATTGGATCTCTTATTTTCTGGCTCTTTCTTCATTCACGCTTTCATTTTTAGAGAATATTATCCAGA
This sequence comes from Cervus canadensis, assembly GCF_019320065.1. Classification (NCBI taxonomy): domain Eukaryota; kingdom Metazoa; phylum Chordata; class Mammalia; order Artiodactyla; family Cervidae; genus Cervus; species Cervus canadensis. The sequence goes on along the minus strand of NC_057415.1, from coordinate 16,972,190 downwards.
AAGTATTGTGTGGGAATTAGGTTTTTTGAGACCTTGCAGGTCCAAAAGTATTTTTATTTGACCCTCAGTAATTTCATAGCTAATTCTAGATTGTAAGTCATTTTTACTCAGAAATTTTAAGACATTCTTTCTACTTTAATCATCCCACCTTTTCTTACTGGATGTGATAGAAAGATCCAGATAATAATTTGTGTTGTTTTAAGTTTGCAGTAATTTGTTGCAGCAGCAATAGGAAACCATTACAGATTTTGGTACCTGGACATGGAATGATGTTGTAACAAATACCCCAAAATGTCAAAAGACTTTGGAATTTGGTAATGAATAAAAACTGTAAAAAAATTTGAAGCATATAATAGCAAGAGCCTAGATTTCCTTGAACAGACTGGTAATAGAAATATTGTTGTTAACTTTGCTAGAGAAGTCAGAAGAAAGTGAGGAGCACAGTAGGAAAAAAACTATATTGTTTTAGAGAATATCTCATTATTTTAAACAGACATGAATACGGGTGTTAAAGGTGCTTCTGGTGAAGACTCAGAAGGAACTGAGAAATATGTTACTGGAAAGTAGGGGAGGGAACATCTCTGGTATATAGTAGCAGAAAGCTTAGCTGGATTTTGTCCTGTAGTTATATAGAAAGCAGATTTGTCAGGGATGGACTTGTGTTTTTCTCTGAGGTGATTTCAAGCAAAGGATTGAAGATGTGACATGATTTCTTTTTCCTGCTTACAATAAAATATGAATATTAAGTGATAGATTGAAGGAAGAGCTGTTAAGCAAAAAGGAACTAGACTCGATGATTTGGGATATTTGGGGGCTATCAAGATTACAAAAGATGCTATAATTAGTTTCACTGTAGGAAAGTATGTTCTTGAGAGAAAGTCAAGGGTGTGGATAGATGCTTTATATATGAATATTTTTCTAGGTTTTTAGGTGTTTAGCAAGATGAACAGGGTAGAATGCACCTTACTAAATTTTTTAGCTGGAAGTCTCAGTCTTTGGTGTTAACTTGATTGTTTAGTTTATTTACATTTAATGCAATTACTGAACATTTGAATTTATATCCAGTTTTATTAGTTTCATATTTGAACTGTCTAATACTATTTTCCAACTCTTTTCTTGACTTTCTTTTAGATTAGTCAAAGTTTTAATTTTTATTCTGTTAACTTGTTTGTGATGCATTCTTTTATTTGTTTCCCTAGATATTATAATATTCATCTTTAACTCATTATTATCTTACCCCCTTCTTAATAGATGCTAAAACATCTTAATTCCATTTACTGCTTCTCATTTTTACATTATTATGCATCTGAATTCTACATATGTTTTAAACTTCACAAGATATTATTATTACTGTTTTTGCATAGTCAGTATTTACAGTTTCATAAAGTGGGATTTGAGAAACTTTTTGAGTCTTTGAGTTGATGTCATTCACCTTTCCTTTTCAAATTTTGCTTCTGCCTCATATTCTTCCTCTTTATTGTCTCAGACAACAATATGTTTTTCCTTTCCAAGGTGTTGTACATGTGATACATCACGTGCTCTTGTGCTTATTTTTATTTAAAAAACCTCTGTGGTTCAGTTTGGATGTCTTCTGTTTGCTAGTCTTCCATTTCAGTAATTCTGTTATTCTGCTATTAAACCCCTCTCAGTTCTTAATTTTAGATACTGAATTTTTCAATTTTCATTTTTTTTTTTTTTTAGTATAAGTTCCATTTCTCTGATGAAATTCTCCACCTTTTCATCTAACTCCAAAATCCTGTAAGACTGTTTCTATTGAATTTTTTTCCCTTTGGTTTTAGATAGTTTGTTCTGTTTTTTGATAGGCATTTCTTTTATGGTATCAAAACACATAAAAAGCATTGTCAAGGATCTAGATTATGGTATCTTTCTCAGTTATTTAACTTATATGTTGAGTACATCATACAAAATGCTGGGCTGGATGAAGCTCAAGCTGGAATCAAGATTACTGGGAGAAATATCAATAACCTCAGATATGCAGATGACACCACCCTATTGGCAGAAAGCAAAGAGGAACTAAAGAGCCTCTTGATGAAGGTGAAAGAGGAGAGTGAAAAAGCTGGCTTAAAACTCAACATTCAAAAAACTAAGATCATGGCATGTGGTTCTATCACTTCGTGGCAAATAGATGAGAAAAAATGGATACAGTGACAGATTTTATTTCTTGGGCTCCAAAATCACTGCAGATGGTGACTGAAACCTTGAAATTAAAAGCCACTTGCTCCTTGGGAGGAAAGCTATGACAGACCTAGACAGTGTGTTAAAAAGCAGAGACATTATTTTGCCAACAAAGGTCCAAATAGTCAAAGTGGTGATTTTTCCATTAGTCACATATGGATGTAAAAGTTGGACCATAAAGAAGGCTGAGCACCAAAGAATGTTGCTTTTGAGTGGTGGTGGTGGTAGAGAAGACTCTCGAGAGTCCCTTGCACTGCAAGGAGATCAAACCAGTCAATCTTAAAGGAAATCAATCCTGAATATTCATTGGGAAAGACTGAGGGCAGGAGGAGAAGGGAACCACAGAGGATGAGATGGTTGGGTGGCATCATTGACTCAATGAACATGAGTTTGAGCACTACTCCAGGAGATAGCAAAGGACAGGGAAGCCTAGTTTGCTGCAGTCCATGGGGTCACAAAGGGTCAGACACGACTTAGTGACTGAACAATAACAAACTTTCTCGGGAGAGGATTCTTGTTTCCCTTAGCAGATAGATAGCAACACCTTTGTCTAGTCAGGCACAGTGTTGTGTTGAATCAGGACCAAGTTGAAGCCCTGATAATAGTCTACCTCTGGTTCACTCTGACCATCCAGGATTTTTAGCTGAGAGCCCAGTTTGCCCTCTGTGGACCCTCCTCTTGATAGGTGCCGACAGTGTTTTCTTACCAGACTACTAACATTTTGCCTTGCTTTTCAGAGGCTATCTGCTTAAGTGTTTAGTCTTCTGCTCATACAGCCCTAGAATTTGGCAGACGTCTTAGGGGAAAAACTGTCCATGTGTTTGAATTCTGGTTTCTCTATCACCCAACTTTAGCCTTCTACTGGTTCAAAGCCTGGGTTTTCACCTTTTACCACACCCAGAATTGATAAATACTCCTAGTGTAAAAGTGGTTACCTTAAATGTTGTCTGTAGAGTCTTAGCACCTAACTGCTTCCAGTATTTTCAAATAGATAGTTTCAGTATTTCATCTGGCATGTATAGTTATTGCTGGAAGAAACCCTGGACTGTCACAAACTCTTATATGCCATCTGGATTATGACAGTGCCTCAAAAGGGTCACCTAAACATATCATATGTACTGTCCATTTAAAGTGTACATTCAGTCATTTTTAGTATATTCATGGAGTTGTGCAATCTTTATCCAGTTTTAGAATACTTTCTTTCCTCCCCTATCCAAAGTCATACCTTTTAGCTGTTGCTACCTCCCTCCCCACCACATCCTTTCATTACCCCATTCCTGGGCAACCAGCAATCTTCTTTCTGTCCTAATAGGTTTGCCTGTCCTGGACATCTCATGTAAATGGAATCATATACTATGTGGTCTTTTGTGATTGGCTTATTTCACTTAGCATAATATTTTCAAAATTCATATACGGTGTAGCATAAATCAGTATTTCATTCCTCTCTATGGCTGAATAATCTCTTCTTTGAATATACCACATTTTGAAATTCATCATTAGTTGATACCCTGGGTTGTTTCTGTTTTTGACTATTAGGAATAATGCTACTATGAACATTTCTATGTAAGTTTTATGTGAATGAATGTTTTGATTTCTCTTGGGTATATACCAAGAAGTGGAACCGTTAGCTCATATTACTCCTTTTGAGGAAGTGCCAGACTGTTTTATATTCCCACCTTTACTATATGAGGGTTCCAATTTCTCCACTTCCCCACTGGTACTTGATATTATGTGTCCTTTTGTTTTTTATTATTATAGCCATCCTAATAGGTGCATTTTCCTGATGACTAATAACTAATGATTGGAGCATTTTTTAAATTTCAGAATTCAAGATTTAATTTCATTTATTATTTTGCTACAAAAATAATAAAAATACCAATACACACAAGCAGAGCATTTTTTATTTTATAATCATCTTAGTGAATTTGAAGGGGGTATTTCTTTGAATTTTGATATCCCTGTATTGAGAACCTTTTGTGCTTTTTGGCCATTTGTGTATCTCCTTTGGAGATATATATATTCTTCTTGGTCCATTTATTTGTTTATTTGACTGTGCCAGGTCTTAGCTGTGGCCCGAGGGATGTTCAAACTTTGTAGCAGAATCCAGGATCTTTTGTTACAGCATGTGGAATCTAGCTCCCTGACTGGGGATTGAACCCAGGCCCCCTGCATTGGGAGCATGGAGTTTTAGCCACTGGATCATCAGGGAAGTCCCCTTGGTCCATTTTTAATTGCATCACCTATCTTTTTATTGAGTTGTAAGAGTTCTTTATATATTCTTTACACAAGTCCTTTATCAGATGTATAATTGCAGACATTTCCCCCTAGTCTTTGAGTTGTTTTTACTTTCTTTTCTAAGTAAACATTTACTTTTTGTTAGCTCTGTTTTTTTTTAAATTGTTGTTATTTTTGTTTGTTTATTTTTCATTTTTGGCCATTGGGTATAGCATGGGGATCTTAGTTCCCCTACCGTGCCCCCTGAAGTGGTGGTGCAGAGACCTAACACCAGACTGCCAGCAAATTCCCTTATCTTTTCACTTTCTTAATGGTATTCTTTTTAGCACAAAGTTTTAAATTTTGATAAAGTCCAATTTATCTAGTTTTTCTTTGGTTGCTTGTGCTTCTGATTTTATATCTGAAAAATCATTGCTTTTCTAAGTGAAGTGCTAATGAAATATGGCATACATGGAAAAGAATGCAGAAATCAGGTTTGCAGCTTGATGAGTTTTCAGTTTATTCTTTTGTAACCAGCACACAGATAAAAACAAAACCCCATATTACTAGAGCCACAGAAAGAATGACCTGATACTTTTAATATTTATTTTTTCCTTGAAATAATAATGTCAAATTTAGGTATTTAGTGAGAATCTTATATGTTGCATCAGGTTAAAAATTGTTAAAAATAAGTTCATAAATATCTTGCTCTTATCCTACCATCCTGATGCTTTTCATTGAATAAACACGTGTTTTTCCAGGGATCAGTGTCTTTCAAAGATATATCTGTAGACTTCAGCAGGGAGGAGTGGCAACAATTGGACCTTGCTCAGAAAAGTCTGTACAGGGATGTAATGCTGGAGAACTATTTCAACTTGATCTCAGTGGGTAAGCACAGCTCTGCTGGGTAAGGCTGTATCTAATTGAGTGTATTTTTTTTTTTCTTCAGTGGGATTTATGAAATCTGGTGTTTCTAAGGTATGTGGGACTTCTAAAGACTGTAGGACATCTGAAGTATGTAATAGTTTTGCCCTTATTTTGTTCTATGTTCTTAACCATCTCTTTTGGACATTAAGAATATACTTCTGTTCTCCATGAACTTTTCTGAAAAGTAAATGGAGGGCTTTGTTGTTTCTTATCATCAGGATGTCAAGTTCCCAAACCAGAAGTCATTTTCAACTTGGAGTGGGGAGAAGAACCATTTATGTGGAATGACAAAACCTCAAGCCAGAGCTGTCTAGGTGAGTAGGAACCAAAATCATAGGAGATTGTATAACCAAATCACAGTTTTACTGGCAGAGTTTGGCAGCTTTGAAGTGCTTTTAATATGATATTTCTCTGACATTCTGAACTTTTGAAACTGCATGGATAGAGCTGGTATTGGTCTGTTAAGACATCTAAATGCCATTCCCACTTAAGGCCCCTTCCAATATCAGTGTCTTCTTTGCTTGACTCTTTAAGAGGGATATGCTACAGTTACTGGTACATTGGCTGTAGGATCCTTTTTCTTTTGTTTTGCTTTTTCTCCCTTTTTATAGTATTAAAAAAAATTTTTTTTTAATCTGTCAATGTCTTAAATCCTTTCCTTACACATTCAGGTACTCATAAAATTGCCTTAAAAAAATTATTTTGGGTCACTCACCTGCTTATTTCCCTTCATTTTCTTTCTTTTCCCTTAAGGTGCTTCAGAATTGTCATCTAGAGATGGCCATATTATGTCATCCCCCATGCCTCTCCCTCAACTGTTGGCTTTGAGATTTCCATTACTTACATTTGGGGATAGCTTCTTATTTTAATCCTTTTGTAATTTTTTTTTTGGTCCACACCCTGCAGCATGAGGGATCTTAGTTCCTCCGGCCAGGGATCGAACCGTCATGCCCTGCAGTGGAAACTGAGTCCTAACCAGTGGATAGCCAGGGAATCCCCTATTTTACAATTTTTTTTTTTAAGTTTTATTTTATTTTTTTATTTATCCCTTTTAATCCTCACTCCCTACTCATTTTTATTCTTCCCAGAGGCAGTTGCTCTACTGTATTTTATATGTTTGCTTGCAATTTATTCTTGAATTTGTCGGGTATTTGTAAAATTTAAATTGTTGGTCATTTTAATTTCTAAAAATGGACCCAGAGGGATAGGGTAGAGAGGGAGGTGGGAGGGGGGATCGGGATGGGGAATACATGTAAATCCATGGCTGATTCATGTCAATGTATGACAAAAAACACTACAATAATGTAAAGTAATTAGCCTCCAACTAATAAAAATAAATGAAAAAAAAATAAAATAAAAAAAAAAAGACTATTTTGAATACACACCAAGAAATAACTACACCATAAATCTCATCCAGTGAACATGTCTTTTGTGGTATTAATCTCCAGTTCATATTTAAATAAAAGCAGTTATTGTTCATTAAAAAAAAAAATGAAAAAAAAAATGGTACTGTGCTATATATCCTACTTAGTTTATTTTTTCCTCTCAGCACTAAATTGGTTCATGTTACACTGTTTTTCTAGCTCATTGCTTCTAATTGATGCATACATTCCATAGTATATACATATATATATGCCACATTTACTTGTCCAGCTTTCTAGCTACTATAGCTAGTACTATAATAAATTTCTTCAAGAACTATTCTTATAGGAAACAAGAATTTCTTGAGGAAGAGTAGTGGGAGTGTTTTATTAATGAATATACTAATGCTTTATTTCACTAAGTATAACTATATTGTTTTCTAGATTGGATGTATTGGTCTAAAATCCTCTAAACATACAAAGGCATCAGTTTCTCCACATGCCTGCCCATATTTCTAATAATTTCTCATAATCTAGTGGATTTTAATTTCTATTTGTTTTAATTTGTGTTTTTCTAATAACAACATGTATTGAACATCTTATCATGTACCTTGTAATAGATTCTGATTTCATTTTTGGTATTTGACTACTGACACCTTCCAAACTTCACCACTCTCTCTTCATCTTCTGCCCCACATCTGGGCAGACTACAAGACAACCCAGATGCTCTCTCCATTAGTGCTAGTGGGAAGTTGCTCTGTATCAGTCAGCTTAGCACCATCCCCAAACTACTATAAAAAACCCAAGCCAGTTTCCTTTTCTCACTCTCATAAGCCACTTTTAGACCTGCTTGGGAGCTTTCCCTTCAAAAGCCTCATTAAATGAGTAATGAACTTTTTCTTATCTTATTGGTTATGTGTCAAATCATCACTCTTGACATCTGAACCAAGTTTGGTGTGGGAGTCCATTGCTCCTCTGCAGGTGACTTAACAGTTTGTTTAGTAAGCAGGATCTTTGGATGATGACCACCACCAAGGGGGTCTTTCTTCTCTTGTTCTCTGGTTTTTCTGCCTGCTGCTGAGTACATACTTTGAGCTGTGCTACTTTATGCTGCATTTGCTGATTCCCACAAGTCTATGTCATATATTTAACCAATTGAAGTTGGAAGTTATAGTTGGTATTCTGGGACAGATGTAAAGGACTAGGCCCTCCTTAAAGTGGCTTAAGACCTATGTATGTGTCTCAAATTGAATCATTTGTCTCAGTTCTGGCATAAGCCATGACTGACACCAGAATTAAGGAAACAGATCAGATTGACTCTCATTGTATAACGCTCTCAGGGGAACAATTGATACCTTATGCATATAAGGGCCCATCAGGCAGCTACTTGTGTGAAGGAAGAGCAGTTACAATGCAGCATGCTAAAGCAAGTGGCACACCTTTCTAAATGTTGTCATATTTTATTGTTGTTTATTCTTTTAATGTTGTCATGTTTTTGCTTTTCCCTGTGATTCATCTTCTCAAACAATTCTTTATGCTCTTTCTACTAGTTTTTCTCTTTTAGAAAGTTATCATTTAGATGCCCTTCTCCTTTTACTTTCCAGTGAAAAGTAAAACCTAAAACCATGTCTAAATTTACTTATGCTTGAATTATTCTAACCCGTTTTGATGTGCTGGTTCTTCTTAAAAAATTTTTTTTCCTAGGTGCTACTGGTTAAAATATGGTGCTTATCTTGTCGTAGCTATATGATGCAAAATATTGCCTAACATATGAGAAATTCTTCTCTCAATAGATTAATAAACTAAAGGAAGAACATGCCTCATGTTTGCAATTCACATTTATCTTTGTTTAGTTTCCATAATCATGTTTGCTTCATTTTAACATTTTCTTTAATTATTTCCCTGTATCTGACCCTTTATTTTCTGATCTGTCTGCCTATTCAGATAATCTACATACTTATACTTTGCTCTCATGTTTCACTTACATCTTTTATTGGACCTATTACAGCATACATTGCTTTTTCCCTTTTCTAACTCTCTGACCCACAAAAACAGAGAGAAAATGACATTAATTGGAATGACAACAGAGTGTTTTACCTATTTCAAAAATGTTTCTCTAGAGAATATTTAGTGAAATTAAATTCTTTAGGTGATAGGCAGAAGCAGTTATTTTGCTCTATTTCAGAGGGATTTGAAATTTTTTCTGCTAAGAGTAATTTGAAGGACCAATAATTGTAATTGGGAAGGGAAGACAACTGAAAGAAATGTTTAAAATTTAAGCCTTTGAGCATTAAGCATTTATTATTGTGCACATCTATGCCGATCAAATATGACTTTGTAAGGCTCAGAATATCTGTGTTTATTTTTAAGTTAAGAGAAAAGAGAGCCTTCCTAGAGTTTTTCTGAGGTTTGAAATTCATTTTCAGAGCATAGAACCCTAAATGATCCATAAAGGAAATGAATTTGGAAAGGAATAAAGGATCAGGAAAAGGAAGCTTAGTGGAGAAAAGGAAAAGAATATATGTTTAGATTCAGTAATAAAATAGACTTTAGTGACTGGTGGAAAGTTAGCTTACATACATTCATTTTTTTTGGCCTGAATTATGACTTTGTATTTTATTGAATTGGTAATTCAGTTTGTGACAGAAGAATTATGAATAATTAAACTTTTTACCACAGGAGCAAATTTTTTACATTGAACATCATCAATAATAATGTAAATGCTGTCAGGCATAGCAGTGGGTTTATAAACTAAAGAAAGTGAAAAGTTGCAAAAGATGAAAGCCATGTTTAGGAATCTAATATTAGAGGTCCTCAGGCTTAATGAAAACATTAATATGTGTGAGTAAAACTGTAATGTGTGTTAAGTCACTTCAGTCATGTCCAAGTCTATGCAACCCCATGGACTGTATAGCCCATCAGGCTCTGTCCATGGAATTCTCCAGGCAAGAATACTGCAATGAGTTGCCATTTCCTTCTCCAGGGCTTCTTCCCAATCCAAGGATTGAACCCACGTCTCTTAAATCTCCTGGATTGGTAGGTGGGTTCTTTACCACTAGCGCCAGCCACATGGGAAGCTCAAAAATATAAAAGTTAAAAGAATGTGTTTGGGGATATTACAAACATTATAAGGTCCTGGAGATAGAATGAAATGGATACAAGGTTAGACTGTGTCTATATTAAAGAGTAATCTGATTTTTATATAGGTATTTACTGAGAATCTATTGTCTTTATTTATTTTTACTTTATTAATTTTTTTTTACTTTTTTTTTTTACTATGTCTTAAAAAAATTTTTTTTATTGAAGGATAATTGCTTTACAGAATTTTGTTGTTTTCTGTCAAGCCTCAACATGAATCAGCCATAAGTATACATATATCCCCTCCTTTTTGAAACTCCCTCCCATCTCCCTCCCCATCCCACCTCTCTAGATTGATACAGAACCCCTGTTTGAGTTTCCTGAGCCATATAGCAAATTCCCATTGGCTCTCTATTTTACACATGGTAATGTAAGTTTCCATGTTACTCTTTCCATGCATCTCACCCTCTCCTCCCCTCTCCCTGTGTCCATAAGTTTATTCTCTATGTCTGTTTCTCCATTGCTGCCCTGTAAATAAATTCTTCAGAACCATTTTTCTAGATTCTGTATATATGCATTAGAATACGATATTTATCTTTCTCTTTCTGACTCACTTCACTCTGTATAATAGATTATAGGTTCATCCACCTCATCAGAACTGACTCTGCTATGTGTTATACACTATTCCACAGTTGGGGATATTAGTGATTCTTATTGTAGGCAAGAATGGCATATTGGAGTAAAACCCACCTCCTGTCATTGATAGACCCCAAGAAACAGTGACTTAGAGAACATAAACATTAACCTGCCCTGGATTTAGCCTGAGGGCTGTAGTTTTCTAATCTTTTGTCTCGGGCATCACCAGCAACAGAGAACTGAGCTATCAAGTTTGTAATATAGCCAGTGGGAAGAGAGTTATGGAAGACACACTTACTTCCTTAAAACATTGACCTGATTACAACAAATATAATTCCTGCTCTCATTTGAATGGTGATAAGTGAATTACCTGGATTTACCTACAAATGAGGCTGTATATGCCTGTTGTTTTGAGACAGACACATGCTTGGCTACAAGCTTAACACTGCTGAAGGAAGGGGACAGATTTTAATGAACAGCTTCTGTCTCTGCTTCAGAGTTGGCCCTTTTTGCTGTTATATTCTTCCTTATTAAATGTGTGTATCTGCACCCCAAAACCAGGCATAAAGAATTGAATCATAGATATATATTTACTGTTTGTAATGGTAAAGCTAATTCAGGATGACTGAGGCTATGATAGATTTCTGTATATAAGTAAATTTGTATTTGGGGCACAGTGGTTAATAGGGAATAGAGAAAGCAGAGAGATTAGGATTTATAGATGAAGGAGAGTAAGAATCTAGACTCAGAAATATTTTTTAGCCACATGGTTTGTCACTTTGTTCTTCTAACACCTATTATTAGTTCTGCTACATGTTCAGAACAGCATATTTCAGTTTGAATCTTGTCTTCCCCAATTACTAAGCATTTGATTTGGGCACATTACTTAACTCTTCTGTGGCTCAGTTTCCTCATCTGTAAAGTAGGACAATAATAACATTAATAGCAAAAGGTTATGTTGATGTTTAAATGAGTTAGAACAATGCCTGAGACACCTAAATTCTATTGTTTATCAGACAGTAAATGTAATGTAAGGCCTTATTTTATTATTGCATATTATTTCATATAAAAAGATTATTATACATATTTATTCTCATTTTATATATTTATCTATATTTGTTATTACATTTATATAGAACCTCTCCCATTTCTCTATGTTCACCTTGTATCCACTCTATCATCCCTTCTGTGTTTTGCTAACTGTTCTTTGTGTATTTTATTTTTTAGATCAGGGTATTGGTTTTGGAACATCACAACAGGGACTATCTGAAGATGTTTCAGTCTGGTTTGAGGGAATACATGTCTTCCCAAGAGATGACCTATATTCCATTTTAGAAGAATTTTGGCAAGATGATAAACAGACAAGAAGAGAAAAGGAAAACCAGAACAAACATTTAAGTCCTATCATCTTCACCAACAAGGATATACTAGCTAATAAGGGGAACTGTGACTATAATAAAGACATTGGGAAAAAATTTCATGTAAACACAAACCTTGTTCCTTCAAGAAAAAGACTCCATTACTGTAACTCATTTCAAAAGAGTTTGAAGCCTATTGTAAGCTTATGTAATTGTAATGGAAACAGTGCAACAGAAAATTTTGATAAGATTATTGGATATGTTAATACTTTTACCCTTATGAATTCTCATACAGAAATGAATGCTTGTGAATATAATCAATGTAAGAAACTTCTGAGTAAGCAAGCTCTCATTCAGCATCAAAAACATCATGCTGGGGAGGACTTCCATTTATTCTCTGATTGTGTAAAACTCTCCACCCATAAGACACACCTTTTTGCACATCAAAGGATTTACACTGAAGAGAAACATCATGAGTGCACCAAATGTGAGATGATCTTCACTCAGAAGTCCCAATTTGCTGTGCCTCATGTTTATACAAGAGAAAAACCCTACGTAGGCACTGAATCTGGGAAGAAATTTTCCAACTCAAGCCATGAGAAAACTCCTCATACTGAGGAGACTGACTATAAATGCAGTGCACATGGAAAAGCCTTTATCAAGAAGTTAGATCTGTTCAGACTCCAGAGAATTCCTACTGGAGGAAAAAACCCCTATGATTACAGTGAATGTGGAAAAAATGTCTCTAACAATTCAAATCTCAGTATACACAAAAAAGCTCATACTGGCAAGAAGCACTTTGAATGTATTGAGTGTGGAAAATCTTTCACAAGAAAATCAACACTAAGTATGCATCAGAAAATTCACACAGGAGAAAAACCATATGTATGTACTGAATGTGGGAAAGCCTTTATCCGAAAGTCACATTTTATTACACATGAGAGAATTCATACTGGAGAGAAACCTTATGAATGCAATGACTGTGGGAAGTCCTTTATAAAGAAGTCACAACTCCATGTGCATCAGCGAATTCACACAGGGGAGAATCCCTTCATATGTTCAGAATGTGGGAAGATCTTCACTCACAGGACAAATCTCATTATACACCAGAAAATTCATACTGGTGAGAGACCCTATATATGTACTGAATGCGGGAAGGCCTTTACTGACAGGTCAAATCTCATTAAACATCAAAAAATTCATACTGGAGAGAAACCCTATAAATGCAGTGACTGTGGGAAATCATTCACCTGGAAGTCACGGCTCAGGATACATCAGAAATGTCACACTGGAGAGCGACATTATGAATGCAATGAATGTGGGAAAGCATTTATTCAGAAGTCAACACTGAGTATGCACCAGAGAATTCATAAAGGAGAAAAACCCTATGTTTGCACTGAATGTGGGAAGGCCTTCTTCCACAAGTCACATTTTATTACACATGAGAGAATTCATACTGGAGAGAAACCTTACGAATGCAGTGACTGTGGGAAATCTTTCACAAAGAAGTCACAACTTCATGTACATCAGCAAATTCACACAGGAGAGAAACCCTACAGATGTGCTGAATGTGGAAAGGCTTTCACGGACAGATCAAATCTCTTTACACACCAGAAAATTCATACTGGCGAGAAACCCTATAAATGTGATGACTGTGGAAAAGCCTTCACTCGAAAGTCAGGCCTCCATATACATCAGCAGTCTCATACTGGAGAAAGACATTATGAGTGTAGTGAATGTGGGAAAGCCTTTGCACGAAAATCAACACTCATTATGCATCAGAGAATTCATACAGGAGAGAAACCTTATATTTGTACTGAATGTGGGAAGTCATTCATCCAGAAGTCACATTTAAATCGACATAGGAGAATTCATACTGGAGAGAAACCCTATAAATGCAGTGATTGTGGGAAGGGCTTTATTAAGAAGTCACAACTCCTTGAACATCACCGAATTCACACAGGAGAGAAACCTTATATGTGTACTGAATGTGGAAAGGCCTTCTCCATCAGATCAAATCTTATTAAACACCAGAAAATTCATACTAAACAGAAACCTTATAAATCTAGTGACTTTAGGAAAGACTTTAATTGGAAAACACAATTCAGTGTACATCAGAAATCTAATACTGAGGGAGTAGAATGCCCGGTGCCACAATCATGGGGTAGGGATACAAAGTTGTGAGGATATATAGCTTGACTAAAAAGCAAGAGGTAACCAAAGTAAATTTTCCTCTATCTAGTCAGAAGTATGGATATCGGAATCTCATAGCTTATGTCCAGTTTTATACGTATGGGCAGACACTTTGGAGAAAGTGTTTAAGCAGTGATTAATGGCATGCTTGTTTACTTGACAGATACTGGGATTTTTAAGCACCTGCAAATAATAGTACATGTGCAAGGAGATGACTTGGCAATAGTTCTTATTTCACGTTTTGGATAAGCAGCTTTATAAATCAGGGCTGTTGAGTTGTTCATGCCCTATATAGCAAAAATATTCAATGTTGACCAAAGGAATTTCTTGAGTAGATTTCCAAGAAAATTTTTCATTGTCCAAGCACTCTATGGACACTGAAATCAAGGCAACAGTATAGACAATTCAGATGTATAATAAAAAGAATCTAGAAGTTTTTGTGAAAATTGACATTAAAGATACAAAGATGGACTCTACTTTTTTCTTTTCTTTGGGATGTCACTATTATTTATAGCTTACAATGTTTATTAGTGTATGGAAATTTGGATTAATAAGTTTAAAATTTATAATTTGACTTCCAGGTTGGCAAAAACCACAGACTTACCTGAATATTCACAGGCATCTTTAGATAACAAACATGTTTCCTTGTTTATTAATTCCCTACCATGGCAGTAGGTAACTCATGCCCAAGAGGTATAAAGTGCTCCCAGACTATATCCCAAAAGTGATCAATAATGTAAGCAGCAGCCCCAAAGATTATCTGTTACACTATAGCTGGTTCTGAGATCATGAAAGTTAGCCACAGGTTACAGATTAGGCACTCTGGATTCTCACTGTCTTTTACAGAAACCTCTACTTTTTAAATGATTTCTTTTTCTAGAGACAAATTAAGAAAGTGAGTTTTAAAACCTAGAATTCTTTCCTTCCAATTTTGTTAATGCATTCTCTACTTATTTATTACATACTAAGTTTGTTGTGGTTGTTGTTCACTCATGTCCCACTCTCTGCAACTCCAGGGACTATAGCACACCAGGCTCCACTCTCTCCCATTATCTCCCAGAATTGGCTAAAATTCATATCTATTGAGTTAGTGATGCTAGCTAACCATCTCTGTCAACCCATTCTCCTTTTACCTTCAATCTTTCCAGCAGCAGGGTCTTTTCCAGTGAGTCAGCTCTTCATATCAAGTGACCAAAGTACTAGAACTTCAACTTCAGATCAGTCCTTCCAATGAATCTTCAGGGTTGGTTTTCTTTAGGATTGACTGGTTTGATCTCCTTGCTGTCCAACGGACTCTCAAGATTGAATCTTCTCCAGCACCATAGTTCAAAAGCATCAATTCTTTGGTGCTCAGTCTTTTTTATAGTTCAGCTCTCGTATCTGTACATGACTACTGGAAAAACTATAGTTTTTACTCCCAATTTTTGTTGCTAGAAATTTTCATTCACTCTTGTGTTAAACACTTTATAAACTAATGTGAGAACATTACTTCTGGTGGTATAAAATTTTATTATAGTGACTGTCAAACTTTAGCAAAAGGAGGAGATTGGCAAGGAGTCTCTTAGATTTCTTTTTTGAGAGTATGTTTTTATTTTCTTTGGATGATTAATAGAAGATTAAGTTAATGAAAACTGGTGTCGAAGTCAGTGACTTAAAAATATTGAGTTGGCCAAAATGTTTGTTTTTCCATGCGATAGTATGGAAAAACACAAATGAACTTTTTGGTCAACCCAGAAAGATGATTTTCAACCTTTTTATTCCAAGATACATTTAAAAAAATACAGTTATTTATTACTAAGACCCTCCCCCCCAAAAAAGAGACACTTTTCCTTTTGTAAACATACTGTTAATTCCTAGGACAAAGGAAGACTGTTTTGTGGGCCTCCCTGTATCTCAAAGGATACTTAGGAATTAACTGAGGAATGGATGATGGAAAATTATCAGTGGAATATGAGAACTAAATCTTAAGTAGGTAAATCCCAAGGTCAGTATAAACTGATTGAGGGAGATGTAGGGTACAGACTTGACTAGGGAAAGTAGTGTGAGTTAGCCACATCTTTTTATGATAGTACTGTTATACAGTTTATTTGTATTTACAGCAAAACTATTTTAAGACAGCTTAAAATATAAATTTTTAAATTAAAGTGCAGTTTATGTTAATTTTTCAAAAAAGAATCTTGTTCTGTCAATTCAGTAAGTATGAGAAAGCTTTCACTCAAACCAATATTTATGCATCAGATAATTCATAGGGGGGAGTACTTTGTCTGATTAAATTTGAGTTGAAGTGCATTCACAAATTATACTTCATTAGAGAAACTCATTTTGGAGGGAAAAACCTATAAAAGCAATAACTAGAAAAGTCCACAGTTGGAAGTTATCAGAAAATTTCTGTTAGAGGAAGATTAATGCACTAAATATGGGAATATTTTCTTTCATAAATCAGTTTTCAGTATTCTGTATTTATACACAAGTAAAATTGTCTATTTCTTAAAAGTGAGAACGTTTTCTCACACAAGTCAGAATTAGAAATTATTCATTTATAATTTATATAATTTATAATTATATTTTTAAAAAGGCTTCCCTGGTGGCTCAGATAGATAAGAATTCACCTGTAGTGCAGGAGACCTGGGTTTGGAAGACCCCCTGGAGGAGAGCATGGCAACCCACTCCAGTATGCTTGCCTGGAGAATCCCCCTGGACAGAGGAGCCTGGTGGGCTACTCTCCATGGGGATGCAAAGAGTTGGACATAACTGAGTGACTAAGCATACACAATAGAGAGGCCCTATGATTATTGTAATTTGTATATGTCTTTGTCCATGAGTTACACCTTACTGACAATAGATAAATAACTAAGAAAAGTAAATCTTCTAAGAATATATCATTTTCTTAAAATGCCACAAAATTAATACTAGGAGGAAACTATATATTTGATACAGTGGAAGAAGTCTTCCTCTAGAAGCAATTTTTCATCTTGTTTATTGCTTTGTTTTCATGCTCATGTCTGTAGAACAAATGGGGATAAATAGGCCAGTCCAAAAATTGCCTCTCATTTAATTAAACACACACATATGCATACATGCAAAACTTTATTAAGTGTGACATATTTTGTCTCTTGAATTTTATACTTTCTCCATTCTTAGTAACTCCAGCCATCAACAGTCTGTCAACAGATAAGCAATGTTGATGAGCTTCTTATATTTTTCTTTTTACACATGATCACATATGGACACATTAATATGTTATTTGTGCACACATATGTGTGTTTTCATTATCTTAATATAGAATTATACATGCATTTTTGCATCTTTTGCACTCAATAGTACTTTTAACCAACTGAAGAGCCCATGGTGTGGACATGCCATATTTTTTCCAACCACTTGCCACTGTTTATTGACAGTTTTGCCACGAGGAAAACTGATCCACCATTCTCAAGAGGTGGCACAGAAAACAGGTTAGAGGACAACATAATCATGCTCTTACCTACCAGAGCCTTCTTTTCCCTTGTAAAAATGAGATTGATGGATTGAATTGTTTTCCTATTTTTACAGAGGTTGCAAGATTTCTCTTGAATACTACTAATATTTCATATTTCTAATAGTATAAAAATGTGCCCTTCCCCTCTATTAAAAGTAGCTATTATTCTTTAACCTTGAGGAATTTTATGATTTCAAAGTGATAACGTTTTATTTTAATGGACATATTGATATACCTGTTTAAAAGTTCCTTTACCACTTTGCTAATTTGCAGGTTGTCTTTATAAACTGTTCATAAATTTTGCTTTTTGGATTGTCTTGTCAGTATGTTACAGCTCTTTATATACTAAATGTAGTAACTTAAAAAAAAAACTTATTGTCTCTTGACTTTGTATATGATAGTTCTCATTCACAAGTAATTTTTTTTACATGTTTAAATATGCCCGTCTCTTCTTTCATAGTTTCTGAATTTCTAGTCCTAGTTAAGCTTTATATATTACAATAAATCCCGTACTTATGAATGAGTTCCATTCTGAGCATGCGTTTGTAAGTCACTTTGTTCACAGAACACTTTCCCCTGACATCTTTTCTCATGGAATGGTACAATATGTCCAGGAATCATGCTTTTATAAACCTGGGAATTGGGCCCTGATGCCAAAACCTATATTTTTCACCTTAGGAAGCTGGAAATATGCGGCCTCATCCTGCCAGAAAAACCCACTGGTTCATTTTTCCCTTCAATGCAACAGCTTTGGTTGAGTTTTTTATTTTTCTGAAAGAAGCGGACTGTTTGCCACTTCTTGCCAGGAAGTCCCATGAGTACTGTTTCACTTAATCAGTGTCACAGCAGGTATGGCAGTCAACACTCAAATAACACTTTCCTCTGACCTGTTTTCTCATGGAAAGGTACAGTGTGTCCTAGGAGTGTCTTTACACAGTTCTGAAACTGCAGGGAAACATGATTTTGTGAACCTGGGAATTGGGGCCTGATGGCAAAAGAAGTATTTTCCCACTGTGAAAGCTGGATAGTTTCAGCCTCAAAGCTGCCAGAAAAACACAGTTTCATTTTTCTCATTAAAGCAATAGCTTTGGTTAAGTTTTGGAGTTTTATGAAAGCAACAGGCTCCTTCCAACTTCAGGCAGAGACAGTATTGTTTCACCTAATAACAACAGGTATGGAAATCAACTCTCAGGGAAAAATCTCCCCTGACATCTTTTCTCATGGAATGGTACAATGTGTCCTAGGTGTATCTTTACACAACTCTGAAGCTGCCAGGAAACATGCTTTTGTGAAACTGGGAATTGGGCCCTTATGGTAAAACATGTATTTTCCACATTTATGAGCTGGATAATTCCAGCCTCAAACCTGCCAGAAAAACACACTGGTTCATTTTTCTCTTCATGACAACAACAGTTGTGGTTAAGTTTTTGAGTTTTCCAAAAGAAACATGCTGCTTGCCACTTCTCATTGGGAGGTTGTCTGACTGTACAGAATCACCTAATCAGGGTAACAACAGATATGGCAGTCAACACTCACACAACACTGCCCTGACAACCTTTTTCATGGAATGGTCCACTGTGTCATAGGTGTGTCTTTACACGACTCTGAAACAGCCAGGAAACATGCTTCTGTGAACCTGGGAACTGGGCCCTTATGGTAAAAGTTGTATTTTTCACCTCTGGAAGCTGGGTAATTCCAGCCTCAAACCTGCCAGAAAAACACACTGGTTCATTTTTCTCTTCAATACAACAGCTTTTGTCAAATTTTGGAGTTTTCTGAAAACAAAACAAAACAAAACAAAAACAACAGGCTGTTTGTTACTTCTTGCTGGGAAGTCACATAACAGCACTATTTCAGAGTAACAGCAGCACCTAATCAGGGTAAAAGCAGATATGGCAGTCAACATTCACAGGACACTCTCCTCTGACCTGTTTTCTCATGGAATGGTACATTGTATCCTAAGAGGTCTTTACCCAGTTCTGAAACTACAGGAAAGCATGATTTTGCAAACCTGGGAATTGGGAACTTATGGCAAAAGAAGTATTTCCCCCAGTATAAGCTGCATAGTTGCAGCCTTAAACTTGCAAGAAAAACACACTTCTTCATTTTTCTTTTCAACTGCTTTGTTCACAATTTTGAGTTTTCTGAAATAAAAAGCATGCTTCCAACTTTTTGCTGGGAAGTCATCTGACAGTAAAATTTCACCTAATCAGAGTAACAACAGGTATGGCAGTCAACACCCATAGAACACTATCCCCTGACATCTTTTCTCAAGGAATGGTACATCGTTTCATAGGAATGTCTTTACAGAACTCTGAAAACGCAGGGAAACATGTTTTTGTGAACCTGGGAATTGGTGCCTGATGGCAAAAGTGTTTTCTACTTGTGAAAACTGAATAGTTGCAGCCTCGATTTGGCCAGAAAAACACACTGGTTCATGTCTCTCTTCATTACAACAGCAGCTTTGGTCTAGTTTTTGAGTTTTCTGAAAGAAACAGACTGCTTGCCACTTCTTGCTGGGAAGTCTTCTGACAGGACAGATTCTCTGATCAGGGTAACAACAGGTTTGGCAATCCACACTCACAGAACACTCTCCCCGTGACATCTTATCTCAACTGGAATGGTACAGTGTGTCCTACCTGTGTCTTTACACAACTCTGAAACAGCCAGAAAACATGCCTTTGTGAGCCTGGGAATTGTGCCCTTATGGTAAAAGCAATATGTTCCCCCTGTGGAAGCTCTATAATTGCAGCCTCAACCTGCCTTAAAACCTCACTGGTTCATTTTTCTCTTCATTCACAAACAGCTTTGGAAAAGTTTTTGAGTTTAATGAAAGAAACAGACTGCTTGCCTCCTCTTGCTGGGAAGTCATCTGACAGGACAGATTCACTAATCAGGGTAAAAACAGGTATGGCAGTCAACACTCACAGAACACTCTCCCCCGATCTCTCTTCTCATGGAATGGTACATTGTGAATTTCTCCATATTTCAGCCCAGAAACTTGGAGTGTAGAGTTTTCTGCCTGAAATATGAAATTTTCCATATTTCAGCCTGGAAACTTGGGATGCAGATTTTCCTGCCTGAAATATGAAATTTTCCATATTTCAGCCTGGAAACTCGGGATGCAGACTTTCCGGTCTGAAATATGAAATTCTCCATATGTCATCCAGGAAAATTGGGGTGCAGATTTTCCTGCAAGAAATGTCAAATTCTCCATACTTCATGCAGGAAAATTGAGGTGCAGATTTTCCTGCCTGAAGTGTGAAACTCCCCATTTTTCATTCAGGAAAACTGGGATGCAGAATTTCCTGCCTAAAATGTGATATTCTCCATATTTCATCCAGGAAAGCTGGGGTACAGATTTTCCTGCCTGAATTAGGAAATTTCATCCAGAAAAATTGGGGCTTAGATAAAAATATGGGAAATACATCTCCAGAGTTAACACCTTTTGAATTGTTTTTGAAAGAAATCATCAAAATTTCTATGCATCTTGTGATGGTGCTCATTTTCAGAACATGGGCTTGGCAAAATGTGACTTTTGCATCACTTCCTTGTTCATATTTTTCTTGTTGGTAGATTCTTTGGCCTCTTTTGACTAGTTCTTTTTGAAGCAAAGATTAAAGCAGTAAATCTAGTTTATGTGATTTATAATAACCTCATCCAAAGTAATTTTACAATTGGTTTTTCTGTTGTATAAAGTTTTCCATTTTCATTTTTCTTCTTTTCTTTTGTGTTTGTAGCTCTACATCAAATATTTTTTGTAATTGAAGTATAGTATATTAACATATTTGTGTTGCAATACAACATAATGATTCAGTATTTTTACAGAATAAATTTTATTTAAATATGACCAAATTGTGAGTTGCTTGCTGGTTTCGGAGATGAATTCCTTGTGGATATCTTGGTTTGCAAATATTTCTTCATATTCTGGGTTGCCTTCTTCATTCCTTAAGGTTTCCTTTCCTGGGCACCCGCTTTGAAGTTGAAGTAGGTCATGCTTTGCTGTTTTTGGTTTATTTCTCATGGCTCTAGGAGATGGATTCCAAAAGACCTTGCAATGTTGTCATCCAAACCCAAAAAGACCTTGTAGTTTATATCATCCAGTGTCCTATGTTTTCCTTAAGAATTTCATAGACTCCCTCCTGACCTTGAGATCTTTATTATTTGGAGTTAATTTTGTGTATGGTGTTAGTGTTCTAACCTCATTCTCATTTTCTTAGTTTTAATAGCCCTTGCATGATCCTTCATAGTGTCTGTTACAAATGTATATTCCCAGCATCAGGGGAGGAATATTCCCTTTTCTCCACACCTTCACCATCAGTTAGTGTTTGTCGAATTCCTGTGGTTTCGATTTGAATTTCTAATATTTAGCAAAACTGACCTCTTTTCATGTGATTTCTTTTCAAGGGTGAGTTCATGTTACCTCTTGAGGCGGCTTCTTGTAACTTGGCCCTGTTTTGAGTTCTTTTCTGATGACCACCCCTAGGACCTTTGTTGAGATTAACTGTTTTTGACTTACAGACCCTTTGGCCTTGAGAACACTCAATGCCCATCAGCACAGCTTTTCAAACTGTTGTTACAGAAAATGGCCACAAGGCGGCAGCATTATTCAGCCTCACACATTTCCCCCAACCCCGGTCATTTCTGTGTGATTTTATATTGGAATCGAGGTGATTTCTGATATTGTGTGTGTTTCAGGTGGACAGAAACTTGATTCATTAATGTGTGAGCATTTATGTATTCTCTTTCAAGTTTTTGTTCCCACCTAGGTGATTATATTGTGTTCAGTAAACTTCCATCTGCTATTCAGCAGGTCGTTTTCTATCATCTATTGGATATATATGTGTGTCTGCTGCTGCTAAGTCACTTCAGTCGTGTCCGACTCTGTGCGACCCCATAGACGGCAGCCCACCAGGCTCCCCCGTCCCTGCAATTCTCCAGGCAAGAATGCTGGAGTGGGTTGCCATTTCCTTCTCCAATGCGTGAAAGTGAAAAGTGAAAGTGAAGTCGCTCCGTCGTGTCCAACTCTTAGCGACCCCATGGACCACAGTCTACTAGGCTCCTCCGTCCATGGGATTTTCCAGATGTGTGTCTACCTTAATTCAAATCTCTTAATTTACCTCACCTGTATCCAGAGATGGAGGGCTTCTGCAGAGGGCAAGAGGCACTTCAGCAACATTGTGGGGTCACACTGCCTGCCACATCCTCCCAGGACCCTGAGCCCCACAACAATCCAGCCTTGGGACCCAAGCCTGCCCAGTCTCCAGAGATGTGATAACAGCCAAGGTAATCATGGGATGAAGGGAATAGAGTTAGTATATGTTTCTATATTTACTGTGTTATCCAGTTATTTGAACTTGAGTATATAGGTGAATTACAAGGCAGTGGGTGTTGTTTTTTTTTTTTAATTCATAGTCCCTTGATTCACTCACACATTGATGTATACATACTGTTATTTCAGGGGCTGTTCCTGTATCGATTATGACAGAAAGTGGAGTATCATTCCTAGTGTTACCCAGTAGGTCCTTGGGGCTTATTTTCTCAATAGTAGTGTGCACATGTTAGGTTTGTGTGCACATGAAAGGTTTCCAAAACCTTTCTTCTCTGCTAACAGTGAGAAGAGTTTTTTTAAAGTCTGTGAACTGTTTACCTTGGCTCAAAGAGCTCACATGTATCCATTTTTAGATTCCACCTAGAAGTGACATCATATTCTATTTGTCACTCCCTGTCTTACTTCACTTGCTATGATCAGCTCTACCTTCTTGCCTGTGCCTGAACATGGCATTGTTCCACTGTTCCTTATGACTGATTAACACACCACTGTGTGTAGAGAACCCATTTTCTTTATTCGTTTCTGTGTCCTCGGACACTTGAGTGGCACCAGTGTCCTTGCTATGGAAACTGGTCTGGCAGGGATGGCAAGGGTACCCTCATCTTTGAACATGTTGCTTTTCGCTCTATCACAGGCATGTGATTACTGCTTCCGAAGGCACTTCTATGTTTTATTTTTTGAAGACCCTCATATTGTTCCATCTAGTGGATGAACCAATGAACATTTTTAGTTATTTCATCCAAATTAATTTCTTGATGGGAATTATTATTCCTAAAATTTCCCCATTTTTATTTCTCAGACGGTAAAGCGTCTGCCTACAATGCGGGAGACCTGGGTTTGATCCCTGGGTCAGGAAGATCCCCTGGAGAAGGAAATGGCAACCCACTCCAGTATTCATGCCTGGAAAATCCCATAGACCGAGGAGCCTGGTGGGCTACAGTCCATGGGGTTGCAAAGAGTCGGACACGACTGAGCGACTTCACTTCACTTCAACCTTCATTCTTGATTATTTGTTGTGTTTGTAGCTATCCATCTACTGTTTCTTTTTCAACTGAGGTACAGTTGATTCACATTATATATTTGCTTTGAGATACAACATAGTGATTCAATATTTTACTGGAATATATGCCATTTAAAGATATTACAAAATCATGTCTATTTCTCTCTGCTGCATACTATATCCTATTATTTTTCATACATTATACATAGTGATTTTTATCTCTTAACCTCTACCCTCATCTGGCAATACCCACAACCAAATCCCCACAGGCATCCATTAGTTTCTGGATTTGTGAATCTCTTTCTGTTTCACAGATAAGTTCATTTGTGTCATATTTTAGATTGAACTTAAATGTGATTTCCTATGGCAGTTTTCTGTGTGTTTCTGACAAGCTTGCCTTAGATGAGAATATGTAAATACATTTTCCTGAAAATAGTATAATTTTAAGGAATAATATAATTTCCATCAGAATTTTTTTTTCCATATTTCATCCAGGAAAGCACAGAATCTTAACCACTGGACTGAAGTACCCCTGTGCATTCTTGTTTAAGTTAACCTTTATTTCATATTGTAGTAACACTAATATACAATGTGTTATTGGTGGCAGGTGAACCAAATACATTTTCTATTTTGTTGTTGTTTAGTCATCATGTCTGACTATATTTGTAGGAGCGATTCCTTTTCTCTAGTCCCTGTTACACTTGTAAGACATCTATTTGTTTATGCATATGTGTACATAGATATAAATTCTAGGTACATAGAGACATAAATATCTATGTACTTAGATGTGTAAATGTTTAGATACATTGAAATGTAAATTCTAGGTACATAGATATGTAAATGTCTAGGAACATTGATACATAAATATATAGGTTCACAGAAATGTAAATTCTAGATACATAGATATATAAATGACTAGATACATAGAGATATAAAATGCCAGGGTACATAGAGACATAAATATCTATGTACATACAGATGTAAATATCTATTATACATACATATAGATGTAGATATCTATATACACAGACATATAAATATCTATATACATGGAAGATGGTTACACAGTGGACAATGTGACAGACAACTTTATAGGTAGACAAAATAAGTGATACAGATAGTGGCATTTAGAAAATCATATTATGAGAGAGAAACATAAAGAATTTCAAAGCAAAGAAAACAAATCTAACCAGGACTCATGTAACTAGTTTTAATCTGGTGGCAATAAACCATCAAGTCCACAGGAGATTCAGGTGGTGATGGCAAATTCTGTAAGGGTCAGGTAGTGTAAAAAAAGTTAAAATGTTTCATTTTTGTTTAAAAAGTATATCTTATCAACTTAATGATACATACTTGTTGATACTTCCTTAAGTATGTATCATCCCACACATCTTCATATGCCTTCATCCAAACTGTTTCAGCTCAAATCATTTCAAGCATAACTCCAATTTGTTGCAACTCTGATTATTCATGCCTTGCAATTTTATAAGAAAGACACATTGTAATTCATTCACATACACCAGTGAAGGCTAGGATTTCTGTCTAATGTATGTTTTTTTAGGGGCCTTATAAATCATTTAAAATTTCAACCCTTCTCCCTGTTCTGACTCAATTGACATGGGAAAAGCTATGGAAAGA
This sequence comes from Cervus canadensis, assembly GCF_019320065.1. Classification (NCBI taxonomy): domain Eukaryota; kingdom Metazoa; phylum Chordata; class Mammalia; order Artiodactyla; family Cervidae; genus Cervus; species Cervus canadensis. The sequence continues at coordinate 16,946,782 of NC_057415.1, read as the reverse complement.
GTGTTTATTATAATCTGAACTCACCAGATATTTCTTATTTGGTGTACATGAAGATGTGAGAAGTACAGGGATCAGGCCAACGGCCAATGGGCAGCGGGTGAGTTTGCTACTGTGATCTCCTTCCGGTTGACTCTCCTCTGAAGACAACTGAGCTGCCCCTCGTTTTTTAGCCCAGCTCTTCTGTTTTCTCAACATCTCAGCAGGACAAGAAAGACAGCCTGCCACAACCAAGGTAGTATGTTCAACTCTAGCATGACTCTCAAACCAGCAAAAAGTCACAGACCTAAAGCGAAGACAGGCGAGGCCTGACTTCTCAGTGACAATTGTGAGCAGAGGAGAGAGACCCTACACTTCTTTCTAGGGTCTCAGGAGGTCGCAGGGGCCTGGCTTCCTTTCACATTGGGCGCCCACTGACCATAATCATGGTGTCCTAACCGAGGGGATGTGTGACCCCAGATTTGGGGGTCTGGGGACTGTGTGAATCTTACCCCATCTGCACGGTTCAGGATCACATGTACAGGGAGGCCTCACACACAAAGATAAGAAAAGGGGATGAATACATGTAAGCTTCATTTGTGTTTAGGAATTAATACCTTATGCTATTCACTTTATACAGACACGTACCTGTTTGCTTCTTTACCCCTTCAAGTTTCACCCTCCCTGGGGCTCCTGGAGACTTCTCAGGTGGGCTACCTGGTACTCATTCTAATTTACCAGGACAAGCATGGCGGGAAGGAGCAGGTTGACTTGGAAAACTGATTGCAGGGCACGTGGGTCAGACAAAAGGCCAAAGGGCAGCAGGTGAGGTTGCTGCTATGATCTCCTTCTAGTTGGCTGTCCCTGCTCAACAGAGAACAGACCTGGCCCTCTTCTTCCAGCCCTACGTCTGGTGTGTTTTCTCAACACCTCAGTGGGGTAAGAAAGGACCAAGCCTCCCAGTACCAAGGTGGTGTGTCCAGCATTATCATGACACCTGTAAAAACAGTTAAAATTACATACAACCAAAGGGAAGAGATGAAGACTTCTCTGGGGCAAGTGTGGGGAGAGGAGACCGACCCTACACTTCTTTCTACCATCCCAGGAGGTTACAGGGACCCACTCCTGAGGGGCCCAACCAGCAGAAAGTGGTGTCCTAACCAAGGGTCATGTGACCCCAGGTGCAGGGTCTGGAGACTGTGTGGGTCTCACCCCAGGCACATGGGTCAGGATCCTGTACCTGGGGACCCTGTATCTGCTGTGTGTCTTGTCCCCTTGGAGATTTCCAACATCTGAATTGAGGGTGTTGCCCTGATTAACCTGCAGTCCTTTTTCTTCTGTTCACCTAGTCGCATTCACATGAGGCCAGGCACCTTGAGTGGGTTGTTGCTCTGTGTTCTGCTGAGTGAAAACCTTTGGCAGTGTCATATTAATGTCATAGCATATCAAATATCTAATCTGTAGGGTCACCACTGTCTGATGTCCCCTAGACGGACCTCAGGTCATTTAATTTGTCATTTAATTTTTATTTTATATTGAGTTGAGTTGATTTCCATTGTTTTGTTAGTTTTAGTTGTACAGGAGCTTGATTTGATTTTACACAGAGGTATATTATTTTTCTATTTTTTCCTCATATAGATTATTACAGTTTGTTTCAGTAAAGTTCCCTGGTCTGTTCGCTACTTCCTATTTGATTATCAATTTGATAGATACTAGTGTGCATATTTAAATCCTAAACTCTTAATTTATCCTTCCTTTCTTTTGATAATCATAATTTGATTTTCTCAGACTGAAAATCTGTTTTGTACACTAGGTCATTGTTATATATTTATAGATTCCACCTGCATGTGATAAGTTATGATATTTGTCTTTTTCTCTCTGACTTACCTCATTTAGTATGATAATTTCTTAGTCCATCCATGCTGCTGACAGTATTCTTATTTTGCTCTGCTTTACAGCTGAGTAGTATTCCAGTGTATAGATGTACCACCTAGTCCTCATTTTTCTGTCTGGACATTTTGGTGGATTCTGTCTTGCTTATTATAGATAGTGCTGCCCTGACAATCAAGGCGCATGTGTCTTTTTAAATTGAAGGATAATTGCTTTACATAAATTTTGTTGTTTTCTGTCAAACCTCAACATGAATCAGCCATAGGTATACATATATCCCCTCCCTTTTGAACCTCCCTCCCATCTCCCTCCCCATCCCACCCTCTAGGTTGATACAGAGCCCCTGTTTGAGTTTCTGGGGCCACACAGCAAATTCCCATTGGCTATTTATTTTACATACGGTAATGTAAGTTTCCATGTTACTCTTTCCATTTATCTCACCCTCTTCCCTGCCTCTCCCCATGTTCATAAGTCTATTCTCTATGTCTGTTTCTCCATTACTGCCCTGTAAATAAATTCTTCAGCAGCATTTTTCTAAATTCTGTATATATGCATTAGAATACAGTATTTATCTTTCTCTTTCTGACTTACTTCACTCTGTATAATAGGTTCTATGTTCACCCACCTCATTAGAGCTGACTCAAATGCATTTATTTTTATGGCTGAGTAATATTCCATTGTGTATATGTACCACAACTTCTTTATCCATTCACCTGTCAATGGACATCTAGGTTGCTTCCATGTTCTAGCTTTTGTAAATAGTGCTGCAATGAACAATGGGTTACATGTGTCTTTTTCAATTTTGGTTTCCTCAGGGTATATGCCTCAGAGTGGGATTGCTGGGTCATATGGTGCTTTCATTCCTAGGTTTTTAATGAATCTCCATACCATCTTCCATAGTGGTTATATCAATTTACATTTCCACAAACAGTGCAAAAGCATTCCCTTTTCTCCACACCCTCTCCAGCATTTATTGTTTGTAGACTTTTTGATGAGGGCCATTCTGACTGGGGTGAAGTGATATCTCACTGTAGTTTTGATTTGCATTTCTCTAATAATGAGCGATGTCGAGCATCTTTCCATGTGTTTGTTAGCCATCTATATGTCTTCTTTGGAGAAATGTCTGTTTAGGTCTTCGTCCCACTTTTTGATTGGATTGTTTGTTTTTCTGACATTGAATTGTATGAACTGCTTGTATATTTTGGAAATTAATCCTTTGTCAGTTGTTTCATTTGCTGTTATTTTCTCCCATTCTAGGGGCTGTCTTTTCACCTTGCTTATAACTTCCTTTGCTGTGCAAAAGCTTTTAAGTTTAATCAGGTCCCATTTGTTTACTTTTGTTTTTATGTCTGTTACACACGTGTCATTTTGAATGGTGATTTTCTCTAGACCTAAGCCCATGAATGGGATTGCAGGATCTTATGATACCTCTATGTCTTGTGTTTCTTGGAACCTCCATGCTGTTTTCTATAGTGGCTTCACTATTTACATTCCCACCCAGATTGTAGGATTTTGTTTTCCATACATTCTGTGCAGGTTTTTATTTATTTATTTTATCTTTATTCTTTGTAGATCTTTTCAATGATGGCCATTGTGACCCTTATGAGGTGATACCTTATTATAGTTTTGATTCACATTGATTTAATAATTATTGATGTGGAGTATCTTTCCATGTACTTTTATTATTTTATACCTTGTGAGTACAATTTACCTCTTGAAACTGGCTTCTTGAAACTTGGCCCTGTTTGGTATTCTTTTCTGATGATGTACCCCAAGACACTTCTTGAGGGCAGGTGTCATTTAAAGCCCTGTCAAATTTGTGACTTTTAAGAGCCGTTCAGCACCTGTTTTATGGTTTCCCTGCTGGCTCAATGGGGAAAAATTCACCTGCAGTTCAGGAGATTTTCAGAAGATTTGGGTTTGATCCCTGGGTTGGGAAGATCCGTTGGAAGAGGAAATGGCAACTCACTCCAGTATTCTTGCCTGGAGAGTCCCATAGACAGAGGAGCCTGACAGGCTACAGTCCATGGGATCCCAGAGTCAGACACAATTGAGTGCGTAAACAACAACAACAACACCTGTTTTAACATATAAATATTGATCTGTACCAGCTAAGTACTCCCTGCCCACCCCAACCTTTTCATTTTGGTAACCATAAGTTTCTAAGTCTGTTAACCTGTTTGTCTTTTGTAGTGAAGTTCATTTGTATCCATTTTTAGATTCTACCAGAAGTGATATTCTACATTATCTGTCTTTCCCTGTTTCACCTACTTCACTTAGTATGATCACCTCTAGCATATTCCCTGTAACTGGAAACGGCATCATTTCATCCTTCTTTATGTCTGAGCAATATTGAATTGTGTATATGTACCCCGTTTTCTGTATCTATTCATCTGTTCTTGTACAAATGGAAGCAAATAAGTTGCTTTCCTATCTTGGCTTCTGTACCTTGTGCTGCCGTGATCTTTGGGGTGCAGTTGTCTTTTAAAATTTTGTTTTTTTCTGGATCTATGCCTAGGTATTGGATTGCTGGGTCACTGGGTACTTCTATGTTTAGTTTTTAAAAGAACCTCAATAATGTTCTCCCTAGTGGGTGTACTGATTTACATTCCCACCAACAGGGTAGGAGGGCTCCTTTCTCTCCCCACCCCCTGCAGAATTTATTTTTGTAGGTTTTTGATGTGGCCATTCTAATCAATGTGAGGTGATGATGGACAGGGAGGCCTGGCATGCTGCAGTCCATGAGGTTGCAAAGAGTTGGACACGACTGAGCGACTGAACTGAACTGAACTGAACTGAAATGCATAAGTTACCATAGGTGGGAGAATATTGTTGTGGAAAATGGAGAAAAATTAAGAAAATTCAGGGTGCAAAATATGATAATTTTATGCCCCTAACCATGAATATGACTACCTCTCTACTCCACAATTAGAAGAGAAAGGAAATCATAATATTTCTACATTTTTATTGGATTATTAAAATTTAAAATGACAAGGCAGATACTTTGCAAAAATATTAGCTTACTAATTTTCTAAAAAATTGATGCTAACTTAATAGTAATGGGTTTTCCAACATAAAACACTAATTGGAAAACATATGTGCACCATAATGCCCATAGCTGCACTACTTACAATAGCCAAGATATGGAAGGCATAAAGTGTCCATTAACAGAAGAATGGATAAAGAAGATGTGGTACATACACACAATGGAAAAAAAGACTAAAATGAAATAATGTCATCTGCAGCAACGTGGAGGGAACTAGAAAATATTATGCCTAGAGAAACAAGACAAATACTATATGGTATCACTCCATATATGAAACCTAAGAAATACAAATGAATGCATGTGTAAAACAGAAACAGACACACAGACTCACAGAAAATAAACTTATAGTTACCAAAGGGGAGATGAAGCAGGGAGACACAAAGTGGGGAATGGGAGTGACAAACATGATTAGATAAAATCAATAAGATAAAATCAATCTGAGTTCGGATTTACTGTAAGCACAGGGAACTATACCCATAATCGGATACGAATTTATGATCGCACATAATCTGTAAAAACACTTGAGTCACTACACTGTATACCTGAAAGAACATATTTTAAGAAAAAAGGACCCATCTTTCAGAGTGGGTCAACCATACATCAGAGAGTAGTTACAATTGCAGAGGTTCTCCCCAAGCAGCAAGAAGTCTTGGGTCCCCATCAGACACCCCAGAATGGGGGTCTTATAACAGGAAGACAAACTCCTAGACAATTTGGTTTTGAAGGCCAGAAAGGCTTACTTTCAGGAGACTGGTTGCCCTGGTTTTACAGCCACTGGCAGCAGCCATTGGGGATCTCACTGTCCCACATGGATACATGCCGGCCAGCAGCACTGTTGGATCCTATCTCTAGCTGGTCGGCCTGCCCCTACTCAACAGCCTGTGGACATCAGGACTGAGATGCTCAGGTTCCACGACCAACTGGGCAGGGACAAGCCCCACCCACCAGACAGGACCCCTGGCCCACAGAAGCTGCTGGACATGGCCCTACACACCACAAGGCCCGGGACCTGGCCCCACACACATGCAGTGCACAGGCCGTAGACCATGGACATTCATAGCCCTGTAATCAGAGAACCCAGACCCAGCCCTGCCCACCAGCAAGCCTGCTCTAGCCTTGAAGCCATCCTCACCTAGCAGTGGGCAGACACTAGCCCCAGGACAACTACAGCTGGCTGTGACAGGACCCAGTCCATTCACCAGCAGGCCAACACAAGCTTCAGGATGCCTGGACTCCACCCATCGGCAGTCTGAAACCAGCCACTGAATCCATGGGCCCTCAGACAGCCCCCAGGACTGGCTCTTCCTGCCAGCAGGCCAGCACTAACTCCAGGACCTGGGGTCACCACCTGGTGGGTGAGGAACAGCCCTGGGATTACCTGGACCCTGACTCACCCCGCCTGTAAGCCAGCAATAGCCCCAGGGGCCCCCTGTGATTCTGCAATCACCCTCTCAGTACCTTCCCCTCCAACCAGAATCTCACAGCCTCTATGCAAGGCAGGGCCTGGCAACCAAATGGATGGGGCGGGGGTGGGGAGTGGGGTGGGTGGCAGCCACATCTACCAGACCACCCATAGTATTCAGCCTGTGAATACTATGCATAGGACCTATGCAGCCCTCACGGGGAACCCTAGAGCATACAGCTCTGGTCAAAAGAGGGGAGTGTGCTTCTGCGACATGTAGGATGTCTCCTAATGGGCCACTTGTCCAATTTCAGGAAACTGAACCAAACATCACATACACAAAGTGCAGCAATGTAGGCAACATGAGGAGACAGGAACGTGTTCCAAATGAAGGAACAAGTTCTTCTTAGAAATGATGTGAAGACAGGGAATCTACCTGAGGATGATGATCATAAAGCTGACTGAAGAACTAAGAAGAAAACCGGATTAACTGAGTAAGAAGAGAGAAGTTTTAAACAGAAAATACTAAAAACCCACCAGAGGTGAAGAATATAACTGAAATTAATACAGTAGAAGACATCAACAGATTGAAGCAGAGGAATGTATCAGTGAATGGTTGACTTTGGAAAGCAGTTCTCGTAAGACAGGAAATGTTATGTCAATATGTAATGGGCTTACTATATTTTAATGGTTACTACAAATGAAAACTGAGACAAGCATGGACACAGCCCAGCAAATCTCAGCCCCACGCTCTCCTTTGTGAAGTCAGGAGGCAGTCGGTCTAAAGGCAGATGCATGAGGACACTGCCTGACAGGATGCACAGTGGCCGCCCCTCCATCCTTGGGTTCCCTCATTGTCCACGCTTGTGTTCACACTTGTCCCGATGCTTGTCAGGACAGGTAAGAGGGATTCATTCCTGTCACAGGACTCTGACGTGAGGGTGAGGTCAAGCTCACCTCCCACTCTGGGGGTGACAGCCAGGAGCAGGGTGGGGCCACCAACAGGAAGTTGGTGAGAGGAAACAGCAGGGGTGGGGGTGTCTGTTGAGCCCCTGTAACAACAGGACGATGAGCTGAGTCCTCAGAACCTGGAGGACAAACGTCCAGGATCAATGCGCCGCAGACTCAATGTCTGGTGTGGTCCCTTCCCAGTTCACACATGGTGCCTTCTTCCCATGTCCTCAAGTGGCGGAAGGGCTGGGAGCACTCTGATCCCATTCATGGGGGGGGCTCTACCTTCATGACCTTGTCACCCCCCAAAGGCCAACACCACCACCCTAGGCATGTGGATTCGATCTGAGTTTTGGGGGAATACACACTCAGACTGTAGCAGAATAACCCCACTAAACCGACATACAGGATTCATGCTGAGGGCAGGCAGGGGATCAGACTTCATTATCGGGGGAAGGGGGATGAGCAATCTGGTCCGAGGCTGAGTCTGGGGAGCTCTGGCTAATCTGACTCAATAGGAATCTCAGCTAAAATCAGAGATGAAAAGACAGACTCTGAAGCCTGGGGAGTCAGGGCCTCGCTGGGAGCCACTCAGAGGAGCCCGACTAGAGTCTGGTGCTACAGACTGTGGCCCTTCTCTGCCCCAGCCCACTTGTCACTGTCACACTGGCACAGACTGTCCCTCCTCCACAGTGCAAGGGGGCTCAGCATTCCTGGACCCCCAGTCCTGCTTGCAGAACTCCACAGGTTCTTTCTGAAGCAAGTGACAGGCAGACCTCAGAGAGAACTCGGGTTCAGGTCATCATCAGGACTTGATCGCACAATGTGAGTCACGTGAACTGGTTGGTGTCCGGTGCACATAAAGCTCGCTGACACTACACTTCAGTCTGTTATGTGTGTAGGCTTACATCTGAACAGTGCACAGACGTAACACCTCACTGCTAAAAACTGCTAACCAGCACCTGGGCTTTTCAAGTCAGAAGAGTAAAATCACTAATCACAAATCAAATAATGAAAGTCTGAAATACCCCAAGAGTAACTAAAATATGACAAAGTGAGAAAATGCTACTGGAAAACTGGCACCATATTTGCTCAATACAGGCTTGCCACAAACCTTCGATTAGTAAGAAATACAGCATCTGCAGAGCACAGAACAGAGTGTGCCTATGTCCATAGAAAAGCATGCTACCCTGCATGGGCAGAAGCTGCCCAGGAGAGACTTTTCTTCACTGACCCAGCGTCCCCTGAGGAGCATCCACCCTCAGTGCAGGACCACCCTTACCCCTTGGCCCTTCAAATGATGGCATTTACCACAGTGGTCAGGGAATGTGGTCCTTGTCCTTCAAGTTCAGAGTCCACTGTCTCTGGACAGCTGGGTCTGGAAAAGCACTACTGATGCCAGTCCACACCCCCTGGATCCTGGTCACAGAATTCCTGCTCCCTGGGCTTCCCTGACCTTCCAACCCCACTCAGGAAGTGCTCCAGCCAGGAGGGAAGACGGACCTGCCTCGGAGTTCTGAACAACTGGAAGACTAGCCAGTTCTGATAACAAGTCACTAGGTCTTCAGGATCGACTGGAAAGGCCCGGCATCTGAGGATGCTGAGCCCAACTGCCCTGGGTTGCCCATCGGTGGCTTTCTGGGGATGGAGTATGCAGGCGCCCTCCAAGATAACATGTCACAAGTGAAGTACTGTCATTCTTAGTGGACCAGGTTCATTCTGCCTGGTGCACAGCCAGCCAAGACACTGAGATGCCAAGGTCACCAGCAAAGAGGGCTTATTCATGAAGCAGCCAAGTGAGAAGATTGGAGAACAAATCTCAGGTCTGCCTCCCAGGAGTCATGGGGCTGGGGAACTGATGGGACAGTGAACAGGACCGTGTGGGCACCATGATTAAAAAGGTGCCTACCCATCCTTGTGTACAGGCGTGACTAGGCTCCAGGCCTTTGCATGTTCACAAGGTCACCAGCACACATGTAGATCCAGGTGAGGGGTTGGTGATCCTATCCCATCTCAACCAGCTCAGCCCAAACTCAATAGAGCTGCCTTGAAGTTCGTAGAAGACAACTCAGATAAACAGCTTATTGATTGGGCTCTGAACTGCTTGAAGGACATGTAAGCCTTCACAACCTTGATTAGGGATAGCAGGTAGAATGGGTTCAGCCCCCCCATATCTTGTGATCGTGCCTCAATCTAGGGGAGAGGGGTGGACGGCTTTGGCTACTTTCTGCTGATAAGGGGAGTAGACCCAACAAGGACTTGAAGAGTCAAGCTGCTCAGCACTCATCTGAGTGTATTTTCTTATTTCTGGTTTCACATTAACACTGACCCCAACAAACAAATACTTCCGGTGCACCAGCTGTCACGACAGCCACAGGCCCAAGGCTGGTAACTGAAACTGCAAAGATGTACCCTCATTGGGCACACAGAATGCCATCCATAGCTAACATTCAGGGTGTTTAGAGGCTTTATCTAGGGAAAGGAGGGGACAGATGATCAGTCCAATTGATAGGTTATATCTGAAGTCAGTGAAGTTAGCTGTGGTCAGAAAGTTGACCAGCGCAACCAAGGGCTCAGCATGATCTGGTACAGAGACAGGTTTTAGAAGACAGAACCATCATCAGAGAGATTACCCTCTTTTACCAAAGTAGCAGAAATCCTCATCATTACCTATTTCTACCAAAGCATGAAAGTCCTTCCAAGCCTGGGAGGTTAGAAACAAAGGACTCCCAAAAGAACACATTCTCCTCATAACCTAGCAAGTCATTACGCTGCCTTCCAAAGCATCTGACTTGAACAAAGCTACCACTGCAGCAAACCCACTCACCTTGGTTTCTTTCCTGCAGGGTTTTTTTTTTCCTTGCAGCTTCTGAAAAGCAACTTGAGATCGGACAGGGTTGCTCTGCCCCTGGGAGCAGCCAGTGTCGGGAGTGGAGCTGGAGCCAGCCAGGTTTGGACAACCTTGGTCGAGGTTCTCCTTCTTCAGCATGGTTTCCATTTCCCAGTGCAGTTCTCCTGAGGGCCTGACCAGCAGGGATGGAGCCAGTCTTCTGGATATTCATCTTCCAAGATTCCAGCCTAGTGGAACCCTGTCTCCTCCTTCAAAAGCGTCACTGGAAAGGTTTTGCTGTGAGTCAAAAATTGAGGGTCCGGATGTGGCAGAGCCTGGTCACTCCCAGGACCCCCACGGTGTCTTCTGAAGGCAACTGCAATCCTAGTTACAGCTTCCCCACTCCCATCAGTGGGCAGCTATCTGTCCTTGAGTTGAAATCCCAAATATTTAACACAGGACTGAGAATCTGCCTTCTTCCTGGACACCTTACAGCCTCATTCAGCCAAGAAGTTTGAAGTCAAATACATATGCTGGTCCCAGGTGTCCTCTGTCTCACTGGTGATCAGAACATCGTCTGCATTCTGGAGCAGGGCCTCTTCTATTTAGTTCAAGGTCCTCCAAGTCTGGCCAGGACTTCTCCAAGTACTGTGAACTTGTAAACCCCCAAGGAAGTGCTGTCTAACAGTACTGTAGTCTAACTCCTTTATCTCTATCTTCCCACTCAAAAGCAGACTTGGGATTCAAAACTCAAAGGTGTGCAGAAAAGGCCTCCTTCAAGTCCAGAATGGTCCAAACAGTCCCTGGACAAAGTCATGAGCAGTGTATGGGTTAGGGAGAGCAATGCATTCCTACAACCTATTAAGTGCTCTTTAAAACTCAGCTGTGGACCAGTCAATCACAAAGTGACCAGCAGGATCATACTGGGCCATACTGGAGAAAGGCTATCAGGAGTCCACCCCAAGCTTTGCTTCCTCCTCTTTATGGATACTGCATAAAGTCTGGATGCCTGCTCCCTGCAGAGTCTGACTCATATTCAGTGGCCATTTCCCCTCTTCCTAGCACCCCCATCCACCCATCCCCCAGACTTGCCCTCTGGGGTTTCTCTCCCAGAACCACCACAGTAGAGCCTGCAATTTGCAGGTCTGCTCTGATGGTGCTTTAAGGTCCACCTAGTGTCCAGGAGCGACTTCACTTTCACTTTTCACTTTTATGCACTGGAGAAGGAAATGGCAACCCACTCCAGTGTTCTTGCCTGGAGAATCCCAGGGATGGGGTCGCACAGAGTCGGGCACGACTGAAGTGACTTAGCAGCAGTAGCAGTGTCCAGGTGCGGAGGCTACCCTGGCACTTAGTTCAGTCAATCTCACCCCAGAGTGGAAGTGAGACCATCAGGCATAGACAGAAAGCCATTAAGGGTTCTTCCCCTGCTGGTGAAAAGCTGTTCTCTAGGTTTCTCTAACACCCCTTGCTACTAACAATCTCCAAAGAAAGTTTAGAAAGCCAGGTACTTAAAATCAAGTTCCCGGACTCCCAACATTGTAGTGATTTCCCTCTAAAGTCAAGTCCCTCCAGGGCTCCATGTGGGAGGCAGCGATGACTTGGCAGCATCACCCTTGGTCACTGTCATCGTCAGTTACCTGGGGCACTGGATATGCCACCTGCTTACCTTCCTTAAGAGTCTCCGCATGGGACACTATTCCATGGTCCCTCCTGCCTGCAGTATGCACATTGGTGTGGTCGCACTATCAGGTGCCCCATTCGCGTGGAGGTTTGAGGCCTCCTACCTTTTGCTGAGTTCCTCATGTGGGCCTCAATTTGGTTCACTCTTCCCTGGGTTTGGGCAGCAGCCAGCCTGTTTCATTCAGGCCTGTTTCATTCTCCATTGTTTCCTTTTCTCCTGAAACTGGTTCCTGCAAAGGTCATTACAAACTTAAGGCCATTCCAACAAGTTGAGACACTGGCATCCTTAAAGCCCCTCCCATCTTTCGCAGCTTCTTCTGTTTGTCAGAGTTGCTCTGACCAATGAGAATCATAGGGACCATTTTAAAGTCTCTGGGTCCTCATGGTCTGTATCTGTACTGCCAGTAGGCTTTACAGATCCTGCCTAGAAATTCTGAAGCCTCCTCATCCAGTTTCTGTTTTACCTTCTATACTTTATTAAGACTTCTTTGTTTTGGTCCCCTCTTCACAGTCCTACAAGAATGCAATTTCTATAATGTTCATTTTTCATCCTGTCCCCAGCACTCACATCCCAACTGCGATCTCCTGTTCATACAGCTACACTTGCTGCAGCCCGAGCTGGGTTGCTAGGGTTTCTGTAGGAATCCCATCTGCCTCCTTCTGAGCTTTATCCTGCACTATTCTACATTCTTCTGAAGTTGAGAAGGGTGTTTAATACACTTTGAACATTTGCACAGGTCAGGCTGCAGATTGCAAGAGGGAAAAAAAAAGATTGAAAAAATATTTTCCATCCCCTTGGGGTCATTTCTGTAAGTTGGCATATTATTCTTTCAAATAAATTCAAAGTTGCAGAAGAAGAGTGCAGAAGAAGAGTGGACCCAGATTCATCCCACCCACCCACCTCATATTCACACCCCCAAGGGGAACTTGCTTTAACAGATGTTGCCCCACCTGAGTTTCGGTAGCTTTCTGGCCCAATCAGGTGCCCAGGTAGGTCTGATTGACAGTAAGTCATCCTCCTTTTCATTCAGTTCAGTTCAGTTCAGTCGCTCAGTCGTGTCCGACTCTTTGCGACCCCATGAATCGCAGATGCCAGGCCTCCCCGTCCATCACCAACTCCCAGAGTCTACTCAAACTCATATCCATTGAGTTGGTGATGCCATCCAGCCATCTCATCCTCTGTCCTCCATTCTCCTACCACCCCCAATCCCGCCCAGCATCAGGGTCTTTTCCAATGAGTCAACTCTTCGCATGAGGTGGCCAAAGTACTGGATTTTCAGCTTCAGCATCAGTCCTTCCAATGAACACCCAGGACTGATCTCCTTTAGGATGGACTTGTTGGATCTCCTTGCAGTCCAAGGGACTCTCAAGAGTCTTCTCCAACACCACAGTTCAAAAGCATCAATTTTTCGGCGCTCAGCTTTCTTCACAGTCCAACTCTCACATCCATACATGACCACTGGAAAAACCACAGCCTTGACTAGACGGACCTTTGTTGGCAAAGTAATGTCTCTGCTTTTTAATATGCTATCTAGGTTGTTCATAACTTTCCTTCCAAGAAGCAAGCGTCTTTTAATTTCATGGCTGCAATCACCATCTGCACTGATTTTGGAGCCCCCAAAAATAAAGTCTGACACTGCTTCCCCATCTATTTGCCATAAAGTGATGGGGACCAGATGCCATGATCTTAGTTTTCTGAATGTTGAGCTTTAAGCCAACTTTTTTACTGTCCTCTTTCACTTTCATCAAGAGGCTTTTTAGTTCCTCTTCACTTTCTGCCATAAGGGTGGTGTCATCTGCATATCTGAGGTTATTGATATTCCTCCCGGCAATCTTGATTCCAGCTTGTGCTTCTTCCAGCCGAGTGTTTCTCATGATGTACTCTGCATATAAGTTAAATAAACAGGGTGACAATATACAGCCTTGACGTACCCCTTTTCCTATTTGGAACCAGTTTGTTGTTCCATGTCCAGTTCTAACTGTTGCTTCCTGACCTGCATACAGGTTTGCTTCTGCTGCTAAGTCACAGGTTTAGGACCAAGCAAAACAGGTTTCTTTCCTTCCCTGTGGTACTTTATATCTTCTTGGCATAGGTTTATTCTGATATAACATAGGAGACTGTAAAAAAGCATTTCACCTTCCCAGTTACAACATAAATCTTAAAAAGTTGTATTGTAACTTAAGAATCCATTTCCAGGCTGTTTTCCTCTGGAGTCTAAAGGATGTTGTGGCCATGGAGTGGGTGGGTGGGTAGGTGGGTGCGTGGGTGTTGGTGGGTGTGTGTCAGGGTGGAGGCATAGGAGGACAGGCAGAAAGAAAACCACTTCTTCCTTGTGCGTGGATTCATAAGTCAAGGTCACCCAACTTTGGAGAACACAGCATAAAGGGAATCACAAGGTGGAACCTTGCAATTAGCATCTCCCATTCTGAAGCGGCTTTGCTTCCAGGGATAAGAGCAATGAAATGTAAGGGTCCTTGCTGTGGTCACCAAGAAGCTTAGTCCCCAATAGCCAGATCTTGCTTTCCTTACAGAAGTTTTACTTATTATAACACAAAACAGGAAACAATGCAGATGTCATTCATCAGATAAATAAACTGTAATACATCCATACAATGATACAGTACTTGGCAATGAAAACGAAAAGATCAGTGAAGCCCTCAATCTGTATGAATCTCCAAAAAATTATTCTGAGTGAAAAAAGCCAAAGGTTACAATACCATATGATTTGCATTTAAACAGCATCTGTGAAGTGAGGAAATCACAGAAATGGAGATAAGGATGAATGAGGTAGCAGGAGGGATAGAAGGAAAGCAGGTATAGCTGTTAAAAGGCAGGCAAGGAACAAGGTCTTTGTGGGCACTGAAATGTTCTGTATGTGACTGTATGGTGCCAATGCAGGAGACATAAGAGACACAGGTTCGATCCCTGTGTTGGGAAGATCCGTTGGAGAAGTGCAAGGCAACCCATTTCAGTATCCTTACCTGGAGAATCCCATGGACAAAGGAGCCTGGTGGGCTGCAGTCCATAGGGTTGCAGGGTCGGACATGACTGAAGCAACTTAGCATGTGACTGTATCAGGGTTAATATGCTAGTTACTATGTTTAACTACAATTCTACATGGGTGTTATTATGAAGGAAATTGGGTAAAGGGCATACAGAATCTATTATTTCAACTGTCCAATTTAAACAATTATCCACAAATACAAAGATTAATAAAAGAAGTTCTCCACATCAGCTGCTTCATCCACACACTTCTGTACTCTACACAACCTCATGCAGATTGAAGTGTATTTTCTTCATTTGTATAATTTTCTCAGAGTTGATAGCTTAAGGTGTTCAGTGCCGCTGGATTTGTGGTCTCCGAAGGAGAAGATTTAACTCCGGGACCAAAGATGCATTTCAGTCACTCAGAGTTTTGTTCAGATTTTTATTTAAAGTGAAAATAATAGAAAAAGTTTCTGACGTAGAGATCAAAAGGAAGTAGGAGAGCACCCACCTTCACTAGTTAAGCAGGGCATTAACCACATCAACCGGCTGCTGTGAACAGGTAAAAAGAATACCTTAGGGTTGTAAGAGTTCCACCAGACCCTTTCCCAAGGTATACCTACTGAGATAACTTTGGCACAACATTAGCCAGGAAGAACTGGTTCTGAGCAATGTCTCTGGGCGAGATATACTGATGATATGTCATCATGGGTACAAGTCTTGGGAAACAGGTTTGCAGGCAAGATTTGTTACCATTGTAATTATTAATACGGAGCCTAAGAAAAGCATTTTCATGAGTAAGAGACTGTGCTGTGTGATCATTAGCTCATAAAGAAAGGCCGGTTCTCCCGCAAGAGACATTGTTGCACAAGGCTTAAAGAAAGCATGAGCGAGAATGTTCACCTCCTCCTTAAAGAGCCTTGGACTGCCTGCCTAAGCTTTAACTCTTCAGAGTTGATTGGCATATTCAGTTTATTACCATTTTGGATAACTGTTTCTTGAACAGAACCAAGATCTGGGCCATTCTTTTATCACCAATAACCCAGCAGCCAGTTCTCAACAGTTAAGATAGTCATATAGACCGACGTGAACACCAGCGCCCGGGTCTCCAGCCCCAGCTGGCGCCGTGCGTGCGCTCAGTCTTTTTCGGTTCCTCACGCCCCCATTGACTGTAGCCCGCCAGATTCCTCTGTCCACGGATTCTCCAGGCAAGGATACTGGTGTGGGTTGCCACTTCCTTCTCCAGGGGAGCTTCCGGACCAAGGGATTGAACCCTCGTCTCTTGACTCTCCTGCATTGGCAGATGGGTTCTTTACCACTGAGCCACCCAGGAAGCCCCTCAGCTGCCGGACTTTCCCTAATTGTCTCCAGACCCCTCCAACCAGCCTCCAGCTCTGTCCAGTCAGGACCATCCGACAACCCAGCACAGGAGGGTCTCTTAACGAGGCCACACACCGAGAAGACGTCTTTCTACCCGAACCCCCAAACCGCTTTTCTGCCACAAAACGAAACTGACCACAGGAGGCCAGGGTGTCCGGTGCAGACCTAGGGGGCGGCTCTGGAGCAGAAGGACCCGAGGCTCAGGCTGGGCCTCTCGGTCCCTGTGAGGGGCCAAGTCCTCGGGCCGATGTCCCCTGTACTCCCTCCTTCCCGGACCGCTTCCAAATTCATCACCAAATTCGTCACCAAGTTGGTTCTGTTCGACGCAAAACAAACTGAGGTGAAGCACGGAGAGCGGTTACTCACAGCGAGAGGACGAGAGGGTACGACAATCTTTAAAAACGCCTCAGCAGAGTCCAAGAACTAACGGGAAAGAGGCGGCGGACGACTGAGCCGGGCTGCGTGGACGTGGGGACGCAGGGCGTGAGCGGTGGGGACGCGGAGTGAAGGAAACGTGAGGGGCGTGGACATGGGAACGCAGGGCGTGAGGGGTGTGGACGCGGAGTGAAGGAAACGTGGGGGGGCGTGGTGAACCTGGGGAGCACAGGCCGCTGGGGGAGGGCCGGAATCCTGACTATAAAAAGGTACCTAGTGGGTCTTGCGCACAGGTGCAACTAGGCAAGGAGAAGGATAGTGATGAACCTTGTATTGGGGGAGAATCCATTAGTGTGGATTTAGGGAGAAGGACTGGACCACGTTCTAGAAACCAAGGCTTCATGGAAGGAGAAGGGAGCAGACTGGGGAAGTGGACTGGAGGCTAGTTTCAGCGGAGATAAAATAGAAAGTAGGTTTAATTAAGATAGAAGGAGGACCTTGAGACTGAAAGAACCCACAGGGATGATGGAGTTAACATTCATAGTGTTTCTTGATCACGTTAAAACTCACTTCAAATTCTGCCTCTTCTTTACCTTGATATCCAACTCATTTGAAAAAAAAAAAAAAAAAGAACTCCCTTGAGGGACAATTTACATACTGTCAAACGAATGGGCCCATTTTAAATGTACAGTGTGATGAGTTTAGAAAAACACATATGCTTGTGTTGCCGGCAACCAGCCAATATCTCCATCAGCCAAATGACCTCAGGGCTCCTCCCCGGCCTTGCATCTCATCCTAGGCTTCGTTGAAGTTATTTTTGCCTGTTCAAGAACTGCACATGCATGGGCATAGACAGTCCAGGTGTCTATTTCTTTCAGATTTATCAACATTGTTCTTTTTTTAATCCGAGTAGCATTCCATTGCATGAGATGTAACAGGATTTGTTTATCAGTCACCTACTCTTGGGTTGTTTCTTCACAGGCGCTGTTTTGAATAAGGCTGCCAAGAACACTCCTTGTACAAGTCTCATGGATGCATGTTTTTATGTAGTTGGGATAAATACCTAATGGTATTGCTGGATCAGATGGTATTTACACGCTTAATTTATGAGACTGCAGATGGTGTTCCTGATAAAATGTTCTGTCTGCACCCCAAAAATCAACACAAGAATTCCAGTCACTGCCCCCTCCTAGCTTTGCCAGCACTTGGTATTGTCAGAATTCTCCATCTTATCATTCTCATGAGCAACCATCTCCTTTGAAATAAAGACTAGGGTCATTTTTGGAGGATTACATGCAGGATGAAGAGAGGGTCACTGCAGTTAAACAGGGTCCAACAGACACCCAGCTCCACACACCACTCCAGGCCTCTCCCACTTTCGACCTACCTGGGCTCCCTTCCCTGGGTTCCATAATTTGCTCAAGGAACTCAGGGAACACTACTTATGTTTACTGATTTGTTACCTAATACGGAAAAGGATGAAGTTAAAGGATACACACCAACAGTCAGATGATGAGGCACAGAGGGTGAAGTTTGGGAGTGTCTGGGGGACAGGAGTTTCTGCCCTGTGGATCTAGGACTGTGCCCGTGCTCCTGGAAGCTCTCTGAACCCAATAGTTCATGAGTTTTGATGGAGGCTTCATCATGTAGGCACAGTCACGATCCATCATGAACTCAGTCTCCAGTCTCTGTCCTACCCCTGGGAGGTGGGTAGAGTTGGAAGTTCTAAGCCTCTAATCCTGGTTCAGTAATTTTGGTGACAGAGTCCCCGTCCTGAAGCCATCCATGAACAGACATGCTCCCAGCATCCAGGAAACCCCATGGGATTAAGGGGATTCCGGGCTGGGCCCTGAAGCAGACACACTTCTGTCCCCTGGGTCACAGCTGTGTGACCACAGCCAGGTGGGAGGTGGGGCAGCGAGCAGGGGGCTGGGAAGGAACCGTGGGCGTCTCAGGTGGAGTTCTGTAAACACAGACCCTGGGCAGAATTGGCGGGAGGGGTCCCAGGAGCAGGGGTGGGCTTGCCTGCAGGGGCCCTGAGGAGGGTTTGGATCTGTGGGTTGTGGCAGCAGAGAATACAAAGTAGACCAGGTGGCCTTGGGCAGGAGCGGGCACTCCTCGTCCCCAGAAAGGCGTTCACATCCTTCTGGTATGGATGGGAGTGGACACTGGGAGGTCACCGCGTTTCTGCAGTTCTAGATACAGTGTGAGTCAGCATCCTGCTGAGAGGGGAGAGGCAGTGTTCAGGGGCGGGGGAAACAGCTCAATGGATCAGGGTTAGCATCTTCCCTGAGGGGTTGGGAATGAACTTGAGCAAAGGAAACAGTGGGTGGGTGGGTGGGTGGGGGCGTGGGGGCGCAGCTCCAGAAATGGGAGGGGAACTGGAAGCAAAGAGTCGGGTCGGGTCAGTCTGAGCTTCTCGGTCCACTGCATGCTCCTCCCTCTTCCCCACTGCTGAGACCATTCGGCACAGAATTCCCAAAGTCCAGACCGGGTCCTCCCTTCCACCTCCTTCCCTTCCCCCTCCCCCAGAATTCCCAGAGCCCAGACTGGGTCCTCCCTTCCCCCTCATCTCCTTCCCCCTCCCCCGATCTTCCTAGTGGGTCCCAGATGACAAGGTGAAGTTGACTGCCCAGTTCTGAGGTGTGGCCCTTACAGGATGGTGCGGGACAGGGGTTGCTGCAGATGCCCTGCTTCTTGCCAGCAGAGACCCTCAGGCCACGGGGACAGAAAGAGGGAGGTAGGTACACACAGGAGTTGGGTGCCAGCCGTTTCTTGGGGTTCCTTGAGCCATGGCATCTGCCTGACTGTGTATCTTCTAGGCACCAATGACCCCTGCACCTGCCCTGCTGAGAATCAGAGCTTGTTCTAGGTGTCACCTACTGGCCCCTAGGAGTCTGCCTGTGACGCTGAAGCATTGAGCTGGAGTATCACTAGTGAATATCTACTCTTTTCAGACATCATAGTGTGTTCTGTATGTAGTTCTCCCTTCCAAATTTCTTATCTATGATATAGACACAATTAATCACATTTTCTGGAGGGTAAGACGGAAGCTCAGACACTTGTGTAATTCACACAGGATTTTACTAGTGTTACAAACCAAAACGCTGTGCTGTGTGCTTAGTCATGTTCAACGCTTTGCAAGCCTATGGACTGTGGCCCACCAGGCTCCTCTATCCATGAGGATTCTCCAGACAAGAATACTGGAGTGGGTTGCTGTGCCCTCCTCCAGGGATCTTCGAAACCCAGGGATCGAAACTGCATCTCTTATGTCTCCTGCTTTGGCAGGCAGGTTCTTTACTACTTGTGCCACCTGGGAAACCCCATAATAATACTTTACCTACTATTATTTTCCCCCATCATTGTATTTTTTGTATGGTAGCCATGATTTACATGAGCTACAATTTGCAGATTTACAAGATCTCATGGCTTACTAAAAATTTAGCATGAACCAGGTATTATAATATAGATATAAACTTACTAGTTAACAAGCAGTTAGAATACCTCAAAGTTTCTTGTTCATATGGTTAAGACTTGCTATCTGTAAGGTCTGGTTGAGGGAATATTCTCAGCAGTTTTGTTAGGCGAAGCACACTGATTGAAACCACCCACCCTGGCCAGGCACTATGGTAACCATTTGCATGAGCTGTTTTGTGACAGGAGGTCCTGGTAAGGAACACGGAACTAATAAGCCTCCACCAACCAGAAGAGTTCGGGAAAGGTCAAAAGGAGACACCACCTGTCCGACCACCTCCCAGAATCCTCTCTGGCATCCATCTTGGCTGAACAAGGCGTTCACCACCAGGAAGGACTCTGAGTCAGAATGATTGGCTAAGGACAACCCAGAAACTAATCCCATCACCATAAAACCCGAGACTGCAAGCCACATGACAGAGCAGTTCTCCTGGGTTCCCTTACCCCCCTGCTCTCCGCCCAGGCGCCCTTTCCCAATAAAATCTCTTGCTTTGTCAGCACATGTGTCTCCTCGGACAATTCATTTCCGAGTGTTGGACAAGAGCCCAGTTTCGGGCCCTGGAAGGGGTCCCCTTCCTGCAACAGTTTGATTTTAAAACTGCCATTATTTTTCCTCTTTATTTCCTAAGACTTGCCTGCTTAATTAGGCTTAGCCTCAACTCCTAGAGGCCTGTTTTCATATTCTGGTTTACATACTTACAAGACAAAGGCAATTGTTTGGTTTTTCAAAGAACAGTTCTGTCACCTAAAGTTACC
Source organism: Cervus canadensis (assembly GCF_019320065.1). Classification (NCBI taxonomy): domain Eukaryota; kingdom Metazoa; phylum Chordata; class Mammalia; order Artiodactyla; family Cervidae; genus Cervus; species Cervus canadensis. The sequence goes on along the minus strand of NC_057415.1, from coordinate 16,926,033 downwards.
AAAATCAGTGGCAAGATTTTTAATAAAACTGAATTTTAATTTACAAAGTTCTATGTTTTACAACTTTAGAGTTTTAATTTATCATGTCTTCAAAGGTTTGTATAAGGCATTTAGCAAAGACTTTTCTGAGTTTATAAATTAAACCCAAGCAAAAGCACTACTTTTTAAAAAAAATTAACCTTTGCATGTTAATTACCAGTTTACTTATTCTGTATAACTCAGGTAACTGTTGGTATCCTCAGCATGTTTAGTTACTATTTCCTTAGTGGCAATCTATATGCCTTGTCTTTCCCACAATATAATTAAATAAGAGCTGTAACCACCTTATATAAAGTGCATTTAAATATAGCAATTTGTATACATTTATCTAAATTACACCAACTCTATACCTTCAACTTTAGTTTTCATAAGGATCCAATCAACAAGCTTTGGTCTTAAGAGAGAGTTTAGAAACCTTTTTTTTTTTTTGGGTCCCTGTCTATTTTACCTACTTTTATATACAAGGCTTTCCTATCTCCAGAGTCAGGTAAAGCCCAGAAGTCAGGCCCCTTGGCCTAACTGTCCCAAAATTATTGGTCAGATACCTCAGTGTAAAGTTTGAAAGTGAAAGTGAAGTTGCTCAGTCATGTCCAACTCTGCGACCCCATGGACTGTAGTCAGGTTCCTCCATCCATGGGATTTTCCAGGCAATAGTACTGGTAAAGTTTAGTAGTCCCTTAAATAGATAACTTGAAACTGGGGTAAATAGAATAGACTTGTTTAACTTTTAATGTTAGAGACCAGTAGGGGTCCCTCATGGTTCATTTACTTTGTTTTTCAGTGGCTCAGTCCTGACTGACTCCTTGTGACCTCATGGATTATAGCATGCCAGGCTTCCCTGTCCTTCACTATCTCCCAGAGTTTGCTCAAACTCATATCTATTGAGTGGGTGAGGCCATCCAACCGTCTCATCCTCTGTCACCCCCTTCTCCTCCTGCCCTCCATCTTTCCCAGCATCTGGGTCTTTTCCAGTGAATCTGGTTCAGGACATGTGATGCAGTAAGCAGCAGTGAGCAGTAGCTGGAAGCAAGGTCTTTGTTTCCCAGACTGGGAGTCCTAACCACTGGACCATTGGAGCTGGCAGTTAGGGTTAAGGTCCCTAGTCTTGCCTGTCCAGTCAAGAACGAATTCAGGCAAGGAGGCAGAAGGCAGAGAGTAAAGAAAATTACATGCTGAAAGGAGCAAGGATGGGCTCAGAGAGAGTCTCACCTTTGGGAAGTTTAAATCTTTATTAGGGGGCAGTTTCCAGGTCTTTGTCTCCCCTCAGGCCAATAATCTTGCTTTGTCTCCCTCCAGCCCCTGCTTAATTAGTCTCAGGACCTTTCCCTGGGCTGTGCACACACACCTTAGCCAAGGTGGATCTTGAAATGAATGCTTCTGGGAGTAGCAAGACTCATTATGACCTGGCATTATCCTTGACTCCAAGAAGCCTTTCAGTACTTATGTAGTGTCTCCCTTATCCTAAAAAGGGGAAGCAGAGATCCTTTAATCTTTTATTCAGACAGGGTTTTGCCTCTCTTTGTCCTTGCCATGATTATTTCCTTGAGATGTTTACAAGAGACAAAGACAGGTTATTTACCCTGACTCTGCTGTTACTTCCGTCTTGGAGAACACACAGGAGGCTGCTTGTAAATTCTTCAACTGGACCCCACCTATCTCTTGCTTCAGGAAATGCAAAGAGGAGGCTGGATGATTGCAAATGTCCAACCTAGAGCCACTCTATCTCCTACCTCAAGGTGGGTCCTGGCATCAGGTGGCCAAAGTACTGGAACTTCAGCTTTAGCATCAGTCCTTCCAATGAGTGTTCAGGGTTGTTTTCCTTTAGGATTGACTGGTTTGATCTCCTTGCAGTCTAAGACTCTAGAGTCTTCTCCAATACCACAGTTCAAAAGCATCAATTTTTCTGTGCTCAGCCTTCTTTATGGTTCAACTCTCACATACATATATGACTACTGGAAAAACCGTAGTTTTGACTAAACAGACCTTTGTCGGCAAAGTGATGTGTCTACTTTTTAATATGCTGTCTAGGTTTGTCATAGCTTTTCTTCCAAGGAGCAAGTGTCTTTTAATTTCATGGCTCAAGTCACTGTCTGCAGTGATTTTGGAGCCCAAGAAAAGAAAATCTGTCACTGTTTCCATTGTTTTCCCATCTCTTTGCTGTGAAGTGATGAAATCAGATGCCATATTAGCTTTTTGAATGTTGAGTTTTAAGCCAGCTTTTTCACTCTCCTCCTTCACCTTCATCAAGAGGCTCTTTAGTTCCTCTTTGCTTTCTGCCATAAGGGTGGTGTCTTCTGCATTGAGGTCATTGATATTTCTCCCAGCAAACTTGATTTCAGCTTGTGCTTCATCCAACCTGGCATTTCACATGATGTACTCTGCATAGAAGTTAAATAAGCAGGGTGACAATATACAGTCTTGATGTACTCCTTTCCCAATTTGCAACCAATCCATGGTTCTATGTTCTGTTCTAACTGTTGCTTCTTGACCTGCATACAGGTTTCACAGGCGGCAGGTAAGGTGGTCTGGTATCGTCATCTCCTGAAGAATTTTCCAGTTTGTTGCGATCTGCAGTCAAAGGCTTTAGTGTAATCAATGAAGCAGAAAGTGAAAGTAAAGTCTCTCAGTTGTGTCTGACTCTTTGCGACCCCATGGACTGTAGCCCACCAGGCTCCTCCATCCATGGAATTTTTTAGGCAAGAGTACTGGAGTGGGTTGTCATTTTCTTCTCCAGGGGATCTTCCTGACCCAGGGATCGAACCCAGGTCTCCCACACTGGGGGCAAATGCTTTACCATCTGGGAATCCCAAATGAAGCAGAAGTAGATGTTTTTCTGGAATTTGTTTGCTATTTCTGTGACCTAAAAGATGTTGGCAATTTGATCTCTGGTTCTACCTCTTCTAAATCCAGCTTGAACATCTCGAAGTTCTCAGTTTACATACTGTTGAAGACTGGCTTGGAGAATTTTGAGCAAATTTTCAATTTGCTTCTGTTGCTAAGTTCTTAAGGCCTTTTTTTTGCCAATTGAAAAAAAAATTTAAAAAATTAAAAAATGATGTTTGCCCTCACATCTAACATGCTAAGTTTTAACCTAGTATGTTTTTAAGGCTGATATTTTCCAAGAAACAAACTTTCTTGTCTCCTGTACAATAATAAGGATTTGTTATAAAAGTACACAGAGTGAAAAAAAAATCAACGAAATAGTGATATCTTCACAGTTGAATTCTAATATATTTTCCACTATATGCAAAAAGAAAAGAAAATTGGCAAATATTTTGGATAAGAACCAACATTTTTAAAAGCAATAATTTTAACCTAAATACCTAGATTTACCATTTGTATAAAATAACATTTTATAAAAATATGATTTTATAAAATTTATATAGCTAGGTAACAAATGACTTGCCTAAATAACATTTAGGGGTGGAGTCCAGGGGCCACAAAATAAATTCACTGACATTGTATTCATAATTCATTGAATTCATAATTCATTAATCATTGAATCATTGAATTCATAATCATTGAATTCATAATTCATTAAACTGTGCAAAATTGCAATGAACAATGTGCATTAAAGCAAAATTCCCATCAATCATTTCTATCATTTCCATCACATGACAAAGTGTGGCTGTATGTATTTGGGAACATGTCCTCCTGTGGGAGTTAGTTATAAAATAAAAGTGTATGAAACAGTAAATAATATTGAAACCTATCAGGGCAGCAGCTCTTAAGGGTTAACACTGTAGACAGACTACTTTGGAAAATATCTTTATCCCTTGGCGTACTAAGAAGTCACCTCATAATTGCCATATCTCCATATTTTGTTCTAGAGTGCTTGGTTTATTAAAATCAGTGTGAGACTTGTTTTAAAGAAAAATCTGTTTGTAAAAATCCAAATTTGTAATATATTCTTTTAATATCATTATAGAATGTCTTTTAACTGTAGACTAAAAAATCTCTTCATTTTCAGAAAAATGTTTTGATGTAAAATTTTTTAAAACAAAGAGGATCTATTTTTGTTATTTTCTCTTTTACCTAATTTTTGTATCCATTTTGTCTGGGCATATAAAATGGTAAAAATATTTATAATATTTGCACTAGGTGAATCTTATTAAAAACAAAATACAGATGGCCATAGAGGCTGGGAATATTAATATCTTTTTAATAGATTGACCGCCCTTGATTTCTGAGGTAAATGTACATGTTTTCCCATGAAAATTAGACACACAAATCATCTGACACAATGTATGACTGATGGAAATGATTGATGGGAATTTTACTTTAATGTACATTGTTCATTGCAATTTTGCACAGTTTAATGAATTATTAATTAATAATGAAGAATAACACATTCAGCATATTATAGCAGTAAACCGCTTTTGTGGATATTTTTCATGTCTCCAGGCTTTCTTGGCCATGCTTAGCAGCTTTAACTCAAAGGATTAAAGAATAATCATTAAACTGTCTTAAAATAGTCAACTTGAAGGATATTTTCCTGTGTGAATTTTTTCCTAATTGATTCTGTTTTATTCTCAATAAACTTACCTGCATAAGCTGTACTATTAAAAAAAACTTATCTGATAGGGTAATTAGATGACATATGATCATAGTCCATTGTTTTCTGATTCAATGACATCATGAGGGAGTAAAGGAGGAAAATTAACAATTATATATTTTTAATTAGGAAAATAGACAAACTAAATTTCTTGTTGAAATAAAGAAGAGTCCTGTGTCAACCCTGCTTCTCTTAGAGAAAGAATCGTGATGCTGTAATATCACTGGATATTCTGAGAGACTATTGGGTTGGACAAAAATTTCCTTCAATTTTTTAAGTGAAAGTAAAAGACTCATTTTTCATTTTCACCAAGAACTTTATTGAACAACATATTCACTGTTTTGTTCCACTATCTTCTGCCATTTTCTAGGCAACTTCATAATTCCATCTTCCCAAAACTGTTTATCTTTTTTTTTAGATCCTAAGTAGAATTATTTAATAATTTTTATGATATTGAAATAACTAAAAATATAAACACTAAACATTTATTACAAAACTATTTTGACAAATTCTTTTCTAGGTATTTTACTCTTAGGATTACATACTAAGATAATTATGGACAAAATATCTTGGATTTGCTTCAAAATAATATGCATATTGGAGGAAGTGGTGGGAGTTTAAAATGAAACTGGCCATGAGTTGACAGGTATTAAGGAGGCTCATTATAACATTTTATCTACTCTTGTATGTTTTTTACATTTTCTACTTAACAGGTTGAAAATAAAAGTACCAGGCATATATATTTTCAAAATAAAAAATTTTTAGAAATATAGGTAGGCTTAAAAAAAAAATTAGGGTTAAGTCAATGACTGTGATATATATAATCATTCTGCCCTTCCAACCCAAGCCCAATCTTAATTCCTTCAGACCTGAGGAGAGCTTTTTTTTCTTATTTCATAATCCTAGGAGACCAATGTTTGTCAGTGGTACTGACTTCATAATCTCTTTCCAGCTTATGTGATACTCTCCACAAGGAAGCAGAACTCTAAAAGTCTGTTTATAAACCATATGAAATTACTACTTGATAAACTATAGAAGGCTTTAATACTTATCCAAAGGAAGAAAGACTCCAAAAACAACAGAAAGAAGATTCAAAAAAGATAAATTCAAGACACTAGTCAATATAGCTGGAGAATGTATTTTTATTCTTGTAGTTTTATACTAGGAAGTCAACATTTAATAATCCATTATTCACAATTGAATTAAGGATTAAATTTTTAATCTTTAAATTGTACATCAATATCCTATGACTCCAAATTTTATCACTCTCCTTCAAGTCTGAAGAAAACGATCATGTAATTTAGTAACTTCTACAGACAGCAAAGTCCCACTGACATAACATTTAGTCTGAAGTCCTACACTCAGATGAGAATTAAGAACAGCCAGTATCTAACTGGCATGAAACCTGACTGTGTTCCTGGCTCAGGATTCCTGTAGTAAATCTGTAAGTCCACACTAAGACACAAAAATAAACTAGGGTGTGTACGTCATATAAAAACTTCACAGTAAAAATAACAAAAATGTTAACAAATTTCAACCATATTACAGTTTCCATCCAATTAGCATTCAAAATGCCTGATTAACTGAATTAAATGCAATTTTTTAAAAATGTTTGCCCAGCATTTCAAAATGGTTATGGAGTATAACTTTTAGAATGTCAAAGTATGCTGTACATATTGCACTTTTCTGCTAGGCTGGGCTAGTATCCTCCATGGCAAGATACCAAAACTATGAATAAAATACACTTTAAAATCATAGGTAATTGATTCATTTCCCTGAAATCATCATCATCATCACCAAAACCTTCCAGGATTTTGTAAGATTTGATTCCTTAAATACAATTTTAAAGTTTAACTTAAGGAGAAAAAAAAAAAGACCCTCATATATTTGACTTATTTCCTTTTTTGGTCATTCAATGACCAAAGAGAATTTTAAACAAATTATGTTTCATGTTTTCTGGCTTAATAAAAAGCTAAAATTTCTATTATCCAAATTAAGAAAAATTTTACTAATCAGAAGCTATTTTCAAAAGTCTCTGTATGTCTGTCTGTAGGTCCTCTTAGAACCTTTCCAAACTTTCATAAACAATAGATTTTAAACAATTATGTGTTAGAATTAAATTAGGTAAGGAAAACATTTTGCAAAAATAAAATCACTTCCCAATATGCTTGACAGAAACAAGCTATTATTTTCATTTGTGTTCCATTGAAGACTACTGAAATCTGTCCAATGGCTTATTTCCAACTGGTCCACTATGAAATTCTTCGGAATGTTTTAAGATTGGCTGTAGCTAGAGTTCTGACTTCCATTTGGACCCTGCTCTCCTTCACTGTTTGGAGGAGGTTTTGGTTTTGGCACCTTACTAAGAATAGTTACCATCTCTTTTCTCTCATCAAAATTTTTCCACTGCTCATACAATTTTAAAATAACCCTGATTATTTCCAAAATCTTCTCCATATCCACAGAAAGCTCAGCCAAACACTGTCTGGCATCTTTCTGCTATACAACACAGGCTACATGCAGGCAAGCTAAGGCTATCATGAAAGGAGGATACAGTAGGCAAAGATCCGTTCTGTAGGTATCATTCACTATCCTCCATGCAAGGGGAAGCAACATGTCTTGTTGGCCCATGTCCTGCACATACTGGAGCAAAGGTCTATAAGGATGATACACTATCAAGCAACAATCCATTAATTCTAAAAGATAGAATTCACATTCTAATACATGGTTCATCTTATAAGGAAATTCCTTTGGAAAGGCATATGAAAATCTAGTTTTCAATACAGAAGTAGCAGCAGCAATCAATCTTGTATTTGAGACTACTCCAAATTCCTCTACTTTGGATGCCAAAAACACATATGTAGGAGCCATTAATACAGGATCTATACTTATCAGAGAATACCTTGCATAGAATCTCTTGAAATAGACAGTAGCAGTGGCAATGACTTGTTGTCTTAATTTAAGATGTTCACCTAGTGCTTGGATAACATTTGTAAAAAATATCTGTAATTTCCAATACTCTTCTTCTGAGAGAAACTTTAAATCCTTTTGGCGTTCCTTCAACAGATCTTGTTTATCCAAAATCCATTGTAAATAGTGGAAGCTCTGCCAAAAGTTCCCTGCCATGGAACACAGCTTGCCCTGATAAAAAAGCACCAGCCGGCGGAACCGCCCGCGGAGCGACCATAGACCCAACCCTCCCGGTGTTTATCTTTTTGAGCAAAGAACTCTTCCAGGTGTCTTTTATAGTCTTCCAGGGAATTGAAATTTTTTCCATTAAGAAAATTTTGTAAAGGCTGAAATAAATAGACAACTGAAGATGCAAAATCTGATAAATAGGACTGATGAATCAGAACTTCCCAAGTGGTAACAGTTTTTGCCTGGTCCTTAAAGAAATATTTGGTCTTGCATTATCCTGATGGAAGATTATGCATTTTCTGTTGACCTAATTCCAGACATTTTTTGTCAAGTGCTGCCTTCAGTTGGTCTAATTGAAACATTTTAATTAGAACAAGCAGAAATATGGTCAAGAAGGTTTTTTTTCCCCTCGCATATGTGGAACTCTAATATCAAAGCAACTAACATAACCAAGCTGGTGCAAATGATGTCCAACATTTGGGGTATTTTGAATATGTTGGCTATCTCCCACTTGGTATTAACATTACTCTCTATTAATGTCTTGATTTGATTGCTATCAACTTCAACTGGTCTACCTGACAGTGAAGCATCAACTGGTGAGAATATTCCAGCACAAAACTTTGCAGACCACATTAAATCAGTCACAGCACGTTCTCCACACACTTGTTCATTTGCTAAGTTGTATCTGACTCTGCAACCCCATGGTCTGTAGCATGCCAGATTTTCCTATCCTTCACTATCTCTTGGAGTTTGTTTAAACTCCTGTCCACTGAGTTGGTGATGCCATCCAACTCCCTCAACTCCCTTCTCCTTCTGTCTTCAATCTTTTCCTACATCAGGGTATTTTCCAACATCAGCTCTTTGAATCAGGTGGCCAAGTATTGGAGCTTCAACTTCAGCATCAGCCCTTCCAATGAAAATTCAGAGTTGATTTCCTTTAGGATTGGCTGGTCTGATCTTGCTATCCATGGGACTCTCAAAAATCTTCTCCAGCAACAGAGTTTAAAAGCATCAGTTCTTCAACCTCAGCCTTCTTTATGGTCCAACTCTCACATCTGTACATGACTACTGAAAAAAAATCATAGCTTTGACTAAGTGGACCTTTGTCAGCAAAATGATGACTCTGATTTTTAATACACTGTCTAGGTTTCTCATAGCTTTTCTTCCAAGGAGCAAGTGTCTTTTTTGTGGCTGTAGTCACTGTCCACAGTGCTTTGGGAGCACAAGAAAATGAAATCTATCACTGTTCCCACATTTTCCCCTATCTATTCGCCATGAAGTGGTGGGACCAGATGCTATGATCTTCATTTTTTGAATGTTTTAAGTCAGCCTTTTCACTCTCCATACATTGTACAAGTTTTTTTTTTTGTATTTCAGTTGCGTTTTTACCTTTCTTGAAATAATAAAGCATAATATGCCAAAAATGTTGCTATTTTTTTTTTATTAGACTGTGTTCAGTCCTGTGTACTGTCCAGATGGTCTCAACACCACAGTGCTATCTCAGGGTTGCCTCCGAGAAGTAGCTCCCACTTTGGGATCTGGGCAAAATGCACCTCCCGAAGATGGAGAAATTGAAGAGTCCCCTTTCAATAAGTTCCCAGGTGATACCTTCGTTACAGGTCTGGAAATCACACACTGGAAATCTCAGACCTTTGTTGCAAAGCCTGCCTTGTTGCATACTGCTGCTGCTCCTTCTGCTGCTGATTCTGCAGTCACCCTTTCTGCCATCAGGTAAGGCTTCTTCTTTTTTTTTTATTTTTTTTTGTGTGTGTGTGTTTTTTTTTCCTTTATTTACTTTTTTTTTTAATGGCAATTTTAGAGTGTGTGTTCATTTTAGGGTACCAAAAATGTTGCTTTTTTCTTTCCATCTTCAGTATTAAAATGGCTACATAAAAATTCACCCATTTTGATGGTATTTTTGTTAAATGCACTTTGATATGACAGCTGTCATAACACAATCTAACAAAATTGTTTCAAATGAAGTCAAAGACAAGTAAGCACTACTAGAGCCATCTTACAGAAAAAACTGAATGAACCTTTTGGCCAACCCAATAGATTTTACCAAGGCATGGACAATAAGTTGCTTATTAGCAATAAGAAATAAGTAGTCTATTAGTAGTGTACCCTTTTGGAAAGTGTGGGATAACAAAGGAAAGCTTTTCACTATTCATTGTTATAAACCAAATGCAGATTAAATGTACACTACCTTCAATTCAGGTATTAAGATATCCCTCCCTCAGTAATTTTATTAGGCCACATGTATAATCTCAAGCATAAGCTGTGATATATTTTATAATACTTCAAAAAATTTTAAAGCGGTATGTTTTTAACCCTATAATAAATATAAAATGGATCCCCACTGATGTTTTATAAAATGTGCATTTCATAGAATTATTTAAGAATGAATCCTTAATAGACCATCCTTGTAGGTATGTTAGCAGAGTGTTAGGATTGTCTAATACCATTTTAGGGCATTACTACATTTTAAGAAATAAAATAATGTTAAGGAACATAATTTTGCCAGATAAAATATAATAGAATATTAACAGCCAGGAATTTGACTTGTGAAAAATCCTCACATGATTACTAGACTGTTAAAAAATGAGGGAAACAAGACTCCACCAACCCATTGGAAGCTGTTATGTGCAAAATAATGTGCTAGTTACAAAGTCCTCTGGGAAGTGAATGTGAGTCCTGATGTTTCTTTATTGATATATTTCATTCCTAGAGTCCATTTGTTGCAGGTTTTTCTTATGTTTCCAAAGGAAATAAGTAAGCCATCTCAAATTCAGGTCTTACCTCCAATAAAGTAAAAAATGTGAAAGATACCATATGACTGGCTGATAATTAAAACTGGACAAATATTTTCTCTCATTGGAGACTGAAAGTGTTGTGCTTAAAATTTGTGATTCTCCTTAAAAAAGGGGTAAAAATGAACTTATTTACAAAACAGAAGTCAAATCACAGATGTAGAAGACAAACATGGTTACTAGGGGATAAGGGGCAGGGGAGGGATAAACTGAGACATTGAGGTTGATGTCTACATACTACTATATGTAAAATAGATAACAAGAACCTACTGTAGAGCATAGAGAACTCTACTCAATACTCTATAATGGGCTATATGCAAAAAGATCTTTAAAAACAGTGGACACGTGTATGTTATAACTAATTCACTTTGCTGTACATCTGAAATTAACGCAGCATTGTAAATTAACTGAACTCCAATAATTTTTTTAAAAAAATAAGTAAATCAAGTACTTGTGTGTTTTTAAGAAATAAACATTATTTTCTTCATTTTTCTAATAAAAATTAAAAAATAGAACTTGTGGTTCTCAAGCTAATGAACACCTAAGAATTAACTTTGCAAATCTACATGTGGAATGTATAATGCTTTGGTTCAGAGACAATGACATTACAAAAGAACAAAACTTCCCAAGCATTTCCCCACTTAGAGTAATGGTGGATCTCAAGGGAGCACAACAGATAATATTCTTTTTATGCTGCCAATTTGCTAGTGGTTTCATATTCACTAAGGAAGATTTGTCAATGGGTCCTAAAGAAAAGATGTGAGGCCTCTGTGAGGCCTTTGTGTCAAGTCTCTGGGGGTTATCTAGGTAAGGTTTCAGTGAGAAGTCTCTTTAGGGCATGAGAGAGCTCCTGCATTCTGTCTCTAAATGAACTCTCTGTGAGGTTTCCATGTGAAGTCTCTGGTGAGGCCACATGAGGTCTCTGAGTGAAGTCTCTGTATGAGGTCCCTTTGGAAAGTATCTCTGGGAAATCTGTTAAATCTGTATTAGGTTTCTGTCTGAGGGCCTGTGAGGCAACATGAAGTCCCTGTGTGAGGCCTCAGTATGGAATTTTTGTGGAAGGCATCTGTGCAGGAAGTCCCTCTTGAGAGTGGTCTCTGTAAAGTCTTTGTGTATTGTCTCTGTTTGTTCCTCTCATTTCTGGTCTTGCTGTACCTTATGGAAGACTGAGCAGTGAAGGAAGGGCAAACGGACTGGCTTCTTTCTGTTTTCTTGCTGTTCCATCAGCATCACCTGTCTTCTCCCAGCAGGAGCCACAGGGGTCCGTGTTCAGGTTCCCCACATTCCCAGAGCTCCCTTCTGGGTGCCCTGGAGAGGATCCAGTAACAGCCAGACTCAGGTTCCAGCCCTGAGTCCCGACTCCTCCCACAAGTCCAGCTTCCATTCTCACTGCTCTGCCCATTCTCGAGACTGCCTTGGAAATTAGACCCCAGAGGCAGGAACTGGCTCCAGGGAGAAAGCAGGGTTGTGAGCAGTCCTGTGTCCACTCTGCCTTACCACCCCAGGTCTCAGTTCCATGTGTTGAGAAGTCTGACAGGTGTGGGGGATGGGGTCTGTTTCTGTTGCCATCTGGATCAGGGGCACATGCTGGAGCAAAACTCTCCACAGTGGGAAAGACACCCCTGGGAGCTGTGTCCACCGTCTACCCTGCACATGGCAGAATGCACCTAATCACTCTAGGGAAATTCTTCCTCATTTCCCTGCTTTCCCATATGAATGGGGGCCAGGGGACAAGAAATGCTGTGCTAGAAGCAGAGCAGTGGAACACCCCTGGACTGCACCCTGCCCCCTATTTTGGACAGGTCACTCCCCTAGTGGCTCAGATGGTAAAGAATTAGCCTGCAATGTGGGAAACCTGGGTTCAGTCCCTGGGTTGGGAAGATTGCCTGGAGGAGGGCATGGAAACCCACTCCAGTATTCTTGCCTGGAGAATCCTCATGGACAGAGGAGCCTGGCGTGCTACAACCCAGGGGGTCACAAAGAGTCAGACATGACTGAATGACTAAGTACAGCACTCCCACCCACCACCATACATCCTGTGACAAATCCTGTCTTATTGCTTCTTCTCTTGCCAGACTCTGAGGTGATCATGGACTAAGAGCCAGGCAAGTAATTATGTGATTACTACATAATCACAAGCAAGTCCCTTGGACTTTTTAGTCTCCACTTCACCCCGGAGCAGTCCTTGGCCATGTGTTAATGTGAACCAGACTCGGAGTCACATTCTGTGTTCCTTAGACCTGGCTTTTATACTTACTGTCAAATCATCCTTTTGAGAATTCAAGAAGTGATGTATAAGCTTGTTAAGTATAGTGTTAACCTTCCCTGATTTGCTTTACTTCTACAAGTTTGACCTTTTGTTTTGACCTTGGGGTGCTTTCTGTAGGTCTGTGATCTTAGAGTTGGAATAGGGTAGAGACCCTGGGGTGGGGTCATGATGAGCTGCTGGACTCTTAACTCTTCCTCCCTTCTAGGCCTTTAGATGGCTGTATGTCAGGAGGCTTCTCTTTCACTGCGCAGTTATGGGCACCTCATACCACTTTGCCTTCTTCCCTGGATACAACCTTTTATCTTCATCTACATCTTACGCTAGATTCACAGTGTATGACCATCAGATAGTTAGTACACATAGTTCACAGCCCTGTTCTATTCATCTAAAACTTCTTCTCTGGGGTTAACATAGAGGGGAAGGTAGGTGACCATGAACATAGCTATTCATTTATATGGGACAGGGGTCAACACAGCCCTCAGCAGCCTCCCTAATCCTCCCCCACCTACACACACAGAGCTGGAAATGCTATCCTTGCTCTGCTCTAAAGTGTAGGAAAAGGAAAGGAGGTGGAGAGTGATGTTGTACTCTTTATTAACGCTATTAACTCAAAGGGGTTCATAGGGCGTATGTCAATCCCAGCCTTCATCATAGAGAGAAGGAGCTCTCAAGGGTAGGTATTGTATATTGCCTAACAAGAGATCCAGGGGCAGATTTCTCTTGCTTCTAAACTCAGAGTCCAGTACCCTAATTCCCTCCAAACTTCCATCCACTTGCTTCTGACATTTCCTGGCGCCTCAGTTGGAATGTCTAGCTCTATCACGCCTCTGTAAACCTATCCGCGATAGCTGAATAAAGTTCAAAGTAGAGTAGAAGCAGGAGAAAGACTGGTTGAACCAAATCCTTTGTGTGGGCTTCATAGCTTTTCCCCACCTCATAGTTTTTGTTTGTGTGATGACAGTGTTATAACATGCAATGAAGAGACTCGAGACAAGGAGCAAGCTTACAATGCTACTCTCCTTCCTTCCTCTATGCCCCTCCATGCCCCTGCCTTCTAGAAAACAAAGTGCACGGCATAGACAGCAGTCATTGCACTATTCTCTTATGAGAAAAAAACATATGTATTGGGGAACATTAAATATCTTGGATACACTGAGAAAAACTTTCTTTACATGGACTGAATTTTTTCTGGGAGACATGTTTTTCTACTAAAGGAAAGACTAGAGAATTACTTTACAGTTGAGCAGGCAAGACACCTCCCCAGAGATGACAGTGCCTTGGACAGTGTTGATGGTGGACTAGGGCACCTGGAAGCCTTGGTCCGTACTGGCAGGGACGGACCAGAGTCAGAGTCTTCTTGGGGGATGAGGTTGGGAGGCACCTTGGGCTCAGCTGATCATCATTGAATCTTACACTTTTTGAGCTCTGTTGACGTTTGACTTCCCTTTCTCTGATAGAACAACTCTGGCCCTTGGAGGTGGCTGGATGAATACAGGCTGTATAACCCATATTTTTCCCTTGCTGTGGGGAAGAGGGAAGCCTGTGGTAGCAGAAACACCCACATAACGGGGCTTGGAGTTCCTGTTTGGGTTCTTTTAACTTTGTGGCATGAAGTCCATGGTGAATTGCCATTTTTTCTTCTAGGATGTGTCCAACAGCTGTCATAAGTGCCTGAGCCTCAGCATTCTCACTGTTCAAGATTGATCCGCTTTTGACTGGTCCTTCACTCTGGGCAGTGGCCAGTATGGGTTTGCAGTTTTGCAGGGCATCGCCACCTTTAACTTTTCTACTGGGGACAATCCACTTTAAAAGTAGCCTTATCCTTTTTCTGAAGAGGCTTTCTTGAGGACCCTGTTTCTTCTCTGGTGTGACCTGAAGACATTTGGTTCCAAAAGACTGTATTTTTCCCCAGACCTGGGCAGGGCGTCTCATACTTCCAGCTTGAGAGGTCCCTAATTCTTTGAAGCTTTCCTTATGCTCTCCTGGTTTATGCCTCCTACAGTCCTCTCTTTTGTAAGTAGGGGCTATCATCTTGCTCTGGCTCTTCCATGAATCCTGAAGTTTTGGAGTTTTGGGCTCCTGCTGCCTTAGGCTTCTCCTTTGGGCTGCCTTAAAGCCATGTAGTGTCTGGGAAGCTAATCTGTCTCTGGTGGGGAATCTCTGGGGATGGCAGTGAGGCATTGGAGAAGTCAAGTTGTCTGCACCAAGGCATGTGTGTTTGGGACAGTGTTGAAGCTGGATGTTTGACCGTGCCTTTACTTTGGACTTAAACTTACTAGCAACGTTCGTGTTAAGGCATGGCTCACCTGGACATTGGAAAACAGACATTCTAGTGAGTGGGGAATGTTTACTGGCCCCTGGGGCCTCTAAATTCCTCCTATGTACACTTGTGGTTTGGGGTTTTGTTAACACTTTGGTTCCCAACGTAACTCTAGACTGTTGATGAAAAGCAGGAGACTCCTTGGCCTCTGTGGCTTCCCTGGCCTCTTTACTTCTCAAAGGTTGGGATCCTAAGTTCACCTCCATCATTTTTACCCTTTGGCAGGGGTCTTGTGAGGCCTGACCACCACTCTCCTCTCTTGCCTCATTCCTGGCCGTTGGAGAGCCTGGATGTGACTCTAGGCTGTTCCTCTTGGTCCATTTCACAGTCTCATTCTTCCAGGTTCTTCCCACAATGCTGAGTTTGAAGGACTGAGAAGGTAACCTGTTCTCCAGTCCAGTCAGAGAAGCCTCTGAGGGTCCAAGGTAGTCATCACATGGGATACTTGCCAGTACCCTTTGATTTTCCTTATACACAGGTGAGGGGGTAAGGGGAGGCCTTATCAGGGTGGGAGCTGACTCTTCTTTTATTGCCTTCTCTCCTGAATGGGCCTGAGGAGGTCTTCCGAGGAACTCAGCAAATTTTACTGTTGAGCGGGACTCAGATACACAGGTGGCTGAGGGCGGGGAGACAAACTGCATGGTGGAGGGTGGAGGCTTTTTCAATTTAAAGAGATTTATGGGCTTGAGGACCTTGAGAGGTAGGCCCCACCTATGCTTTACCCAAAACCTTGTAATATGTGCTTCCAGTTCCTCTTGAGTGTCTGGATCAAGGAAGGAAACCCCATAACAGGTGTTCACACAGGGTTCCCAACCCTTCAAGATGCCTAGATTGCTGGTTTCCATGTGAGCATCAGACTTGGAAGAAGGATGCTTGACATCAAGGCTAGACTGATGTACATTCACAGGAACAAAACCCTTGCTGTTCTGCCCCAACTTTCTGCCCAAATGGCCTTTCAGAATGTTGTCTAGATTCTTATCTAAGCCCCTTAGTAAATCAATTCCTGAGTCACTCCTCAAGAGCCTTAGGTCATTTTCTGACTCCTCAGAGTTCACCTCCTGAAACTTCACTACAGAGCTTTCTGAGTTCCTAGACAGATCTTCTGGAACCTTCCCCAGAATATGCCCTAGGCCCTTGCCCACATTCTGGCTTAGCTGGAACCTCACCTTCTGTGCATCCTTGCTGCTTTCACCTGTAAACGAAGATGGTTGTGAGGGTCTATCCTTGCCCTTTGCCTGGCATGTGCCTGGTAATTCTCCCTGAAGCTGCCTTATCTCTAAAGACTCTTGGATCCTTTGGGGCAGCTCCCATCGATGTTGGATAAGCCAATTTTGGAGATGTTGTTCCAGCTGCTTCCTGAGCTCTGGACTGATCGGAAAATTCTCAGGAAGGATGGAGACCATCCAGCTGTCTTCAGGAAGGTTGGAAGGGAAGGCATTAAAGACTTCCTGAGATTGTTTGACTACAGAAGATAAAGTCCTCCCATTTTCTAGTTGCTTCTGCAACAAAGACCATTCTGAATGTTGAATCTCTGTTGGGGTAAGAGACTGTGGCTTATTCTGGGCTGTAGGGCAAGACAGTCCAGAGGTCCTAATCTGGGCTGAAGAAGAAGATGGTAGAATTGGGAGAGAGGAGTTTAGATGTGCCTGGGTTTGGGTCTGAGCCAGAGGTGGGGGCTGGAATTGAGGTATTGTTGGAATAAAGGGTCGAGACTGGAACTCTAGATGGGACAAGGGCTGGAACTGGGGAAGCAGTGGAGATATTTTAGCTTGCATTTGACCTGGGCAGGCATGAGAAATTCCGTTGAATAAGAAAGGAGACTGTGGTACAGAAGAGGTCTCAGGGATCGAAACAGTAGCCACCAAGGATTCACTGTGCAGAGAAGGGAGACCCCAGAAAAGCTGGTTATATTTCTGCTGTAGATTGTTCCCCAGGACTTTGGGATATGAGAACTGCTGAGGACAAGGCAGCTGCTCTGGTTTGTCTTTTGTGCTCCAGAAAGGCTGGGGGGTTGTGGTGTCCTGCTTAGCATGCAGAGATTTCAACATATTCCCCAAAGAATTCAGGTGATAGTCTGGGCTCATTTGTTTTAGATGTGATTCATCTTTTTCTTTTTCCTTCCAAATCTTGATCTCAACTCTCTTTGTCACTTGTATATCTAGGAGCTTCTGTTCATGAGAGTCGAGCAGAGAAGGGCTACTAGCAGCTACTTGTCTGTCTGTGGGGCCTATCCAGAATGAGACCCCTGCTGGGTTGTGGGAAAGGTGCTTTTTCTGGGACTTGTACTCTGATGAGGTTGAGAGATACAAGGCTTTTGCAGCTGTCTGCCACCAGGACAGGGCTGAAACAGGGCCATGTGAGTGACCAAGGCCTGAGATAGCTGGGATGAGAGAAGCTGACCAAGGAGGATGTGGAAACAAGCTCTGCGGGACAGTGCCCAGAGGCAGTGCCATCGAGGAGTCATGCTGAGTCAAAATGGAGTCTAGCAGTGGTGGGGTAGAGGAGGATGTCAGAGGACAGGCCTCTGAATCAGGCGGATATGGTGGGGGCAAGGAAAGAGCAACTGGTGGGGATGAAAGGAGGTCTGGGGAAACTAAAGTCTCAAGTGGCTGAGAGGCGCTCAGGGATGTGTGTGAATGAACAGAAACTGAGGAAGTCGTCGGGCCTGGTGAAATGACGGAGGCCAGAGGTACACGATGCTTGGTCAGAGGAGCCAGTAGGGACATGGCAGGAGCAGCATCTTCCACAGGTTCCCCGCATGGCTGGCAGGCTCCAGCAGGCACTGCTTTGCATACCTCATCAAGGAGGTCTTGACAGGAGAACTGATGAAAGCCGCTCTTGTCAGGGAGCCTCCCCAGGTGGCTGTAGGAGGCAGGAGACAGAAGCTGCAAGCAGGAGCAGATGGGCCCAGGAGGGCTGGGCAGGCCAGGCAGGGGTGGACACTTGCAGCCCAGGATCTCTCCTCTGCCCCTACACTGACGCCATCATGCTCCTATTGTCCCTTACCCTAGGGCTTTTGACACCCTTCCCGGGGCTGGGGTCACATTATTGGTTCCAGGAGGAAGGAGGACCCAGGAGGGAAGGGGGAAAGAGTCATTACCTTTGAAGAAGTGAAACCAAGTGGTGAGTCCCCTCCAGTTCTTCCAGGCAATCTCTGCAAGCTGGAAATCAGGAGACTGTGTCATGGTGGTGAAGGCAGAGGCCTAAGAGTGCTTCAGGAGGCTAAGTGCAATGTCTCTTTAAAGGAAATCTTTGGGGGATTAAGCTCTAGAGCCCAAGCATCAGTGTCCAAGGCATATGTCCCTGACAGTGATGGCAAGGCTCACTTGACAAGGGTTTGTCCATTGCAAATTACTTCCACATTCATTACTCCCTATGGCCCTTACAACTGCCCTATAGGAGAAAGGTCAGCATCATCTCACAGAAGAATCTGAGCAAAGTTAAACAACTTGTCCATAGTTAGACTTGGAGGTCCCACCTCCCAACACAGGCACAATTGTTCCACCACGATCCACATATCCCATTTCCAGGTTCTTCATGGCTTCATTCTAAGCACACATTTCTGGGAAGTATCTGGACTCTGATTTCCTTCCCAGGAGCCTCCCTAAGGCTCTGTTTCCTGAAGAATAGGCTCTGCCACTGGCATCCTCAGAGACCACGGAGCTGGGCCCTCAGGGACAGGAGAGATGGAAGCTAACTCTTGGGACATGCAAGACTGAATGGCAGAGGCTTACCTTTCAAAGATCCACTTTTCTTCCTACTCTGGCTCCTCCTCTTCACCTCCACTTGATGCTGAGAGATAAGAAAAAAAAGGAGAGACTATCACCCATCTCCCTCCTCTCTCCAGGTGAGCTACAGATGCTTAGTGTTCATGAACAGTATGACTTTCTACATTTAACTAATGGACCTCTGTGGTTTTCTTTTCCTTGTTTACTTATTTTTAAAGTGGATAACAATATTTTCAGCTTTTTCTTTGAAGAGTGCAAAGAAGGATTTTGTAAGTGATATTCACCATAAATTTCTTCTGTCATTGTTCCTCGGATCAAGAAACATACACATTTTCAGTTGTGTGAAACTAATTTCCCATGTGAGCTTTGTCAGATATGATTCCGCTTCCCAAGGCCAGACCTCCACTCTATCCTCTGCTCTGAGGCTCTCAGGGACTCAACATTGCGCTTATAAGGATCAGTCCCAACACAGGGGAAAGTCTCACTCAACACCTGCTGTGGGAAGGTGGCTAGTGAACCAGTGCTCAGGGATCAGTCTTCCTGCAGAGACTGAACTCTTAGTAATTCAGTCCTTGGCCATTAGTCACTGCATTTGGGACTTGCCCGGAGCTCTCCACCATTCTTGGACTCCCAGCCTGAGATCTTGGGCTATAAATCCTATAAATCCTTATGCCCACTCTAACCCTTGTCTGGCCTGGCTTGTCCCTGGAAGGATGATGTTCTATGCTTTCTTGAGAGTTCCCATCTCAGTAATCTCTCTGAGTGATTTTAGAAAGTGGATAGAAGAATTAAAAAAAAAAAAAACAGATAATCTCTGTTGGGACTGAGGCAAAGGTTTCTTACCTTCCTGATGTTTCTATGTTTTCTAGATGGTGGGAAGTATGAATTACTCTGCAAGCATGGGAGTAACAGAAGGAAGAGACCCAGTCCACAGAGGAACGCCATAATGATATCAATCAACCAGGAAGTCGAGCTGGATCTCAGCAAGGTAGCAGTAATGCTTTTCAAAGAAAAGAAATTCTCCATTTTCTGAATTGCACTATTGCCCTTAGGCAGCAGACTACTGGGAGTTCACTTGAGCTCAGAACCCCAGACCTGCATCACAGAGCTATGGCCTTGTCACAAAGGAGTCCTAAGGGTGGGGGAGGGGCAGGAAGAGGAGTAGGCTGAATCATGGCTCCTTCTCATCGAGCCCCACAGATCCCTGCACCCTCCTGAGGCTTCTAGATCCCTCCTTCCAACTAGTCTCATCCACTGACCATAGCCAATTTTCTATTCATTCCACGTGGAATACAGATATTACTTTGTTCCTTCATCCATTAGAGATCTGGAGCCAAGGCTCACCAGTTTTAGCACTCTTGAAAATCTGAAGTTGACCCTGAAAGTTTGGCTATCTGCCAGCAATTTTTACACTCAGAAATTCTTTTATCCTCAACTCCAACTTCCCCACATGTTTGTGTCTTATGTAAACCTAGAGACTAGTTTTGTGAATTTTGAATAGCATATGTTTTATCCCATTTTCTGTCAGAGAGACCAACATGCAAACGTAAAACTATTTTTAAAAATTCATAAACATGAAAAAATAAATAAAGCTCAAAAAAAAATTCATAAACATGAAAGAATTATAAGTAGTTGTGTAATAAGGAAGAACAAATCTGACTCCACATTAGATCTGTTTCTTTTTACTTTAGTCTTTGTGCTTTGTTGCTTGTGTTTATTCATGCTGACTCTGCCCATTCCTGTGACTCCAGGCTGACCTCACCCATTCCCTGGACCCCAGAATGGCTCTGCATCTTTTGTAAATGGATGTAAACTGTGTTTAGTCATGCTGGCTTTGTACTTTTTGTAGAAGAATGTTGCCTATAGCCTGAAATATACAGGATAGCCTATTCTCATGGCGCTGACTTTTAAAAGCTCATTCATATGGAGATAAAAAGTTGCAGAAAAGAAAATAACATTTACTTTGTTGGAAGTTTACAGGAATATCATGACATGACCATGACTTGACCTACCTGGACAACTGCTAGAACAAAGCATCCAACACCTGTAGTTTGCAACATCTAACCATCACCCCTCACCTTGCCTTTAAAAAGGTTTTCTAAAAGGCTTCTTGGGCATGAGCCACCTGTGTCCTTGCATGGCCCTGCTATAAACCTTTCTCTGCTCCAAACTCAATATTGCTTAAAATGGGCACACACATGCTTGCATCTGGTAACAGTTAAACCTTCAAATGATATTTTTGTAAGTATGAAGCATTTATAATTCTGGAGTTAGTAAAGCTTTAAACTGCACAGAGAGCTTTGGGACATACTATAAACACACTTATTCATACCCACACTCATCTTTCCTTAATCAATCCAGTACTTTCAAATCTAATAACCCATAATTTTCTACTTAAAACCTTTCGTATGTTGTCTCAGCTCAACTTCTTGCTGCTGCTGTTTAGTAGTCATGTCCAATTCTTTGCAACCCTGTGGACTGTGTAGCAAAACAGGCTCCTCTGCCCATGGGGTTTCCCAGCAAGACTACTAGAGTTTGTTGCCATTTCCTTGTCCACAACTTCTTAGTTTGCAACAATAAGACAGTCCCTACTCTCTACATAAGTTTTGGAACATGTTGTTTTAATCTATTAGGGCTGCTATAACAATATATCTTAGACTGAATTGATTAAAAACAGTAGAAATTTATTTATCACAGTTCTGGAGGCTAGGAAGTTCAGGATCAAATTACCACCTAGCACGGTCACCTTAGTGAGACCTCTCTTCCTGGTTCAAAGCCAGAGTCTTCTTTCTGTATTATACATGATGGGAGGAAGCTAGAGATATCTCTGGGGTCTCTTTTATAAGGCACTAATCCCATTCATGAAAGCTCATAAGCACTTTCCAATGTCCCCACTTCCCAGCTTTAGGAGTTAGGATTTCAACATTTAAATTTTTAGGGAACATGAACATTCAGACATGTGCACTTGTACTATACCCAGAAGCCAGGAATGAGTTAGGGTGAGCTAAGGTACTGACCTTAAATGGCAGTAGGGTAAAGAGTAGGACTAGGGGTCAAACCCTTGGGGCTGAGTCTGTTTTTGAGCAGCCTCTTCAGACAGGCCTAGAATGTTATGTACACACTCTGTTTTCTGAGTGTGCTTTGCCATTCCCCTCACTGCATCTTCCTGAAGCTTTAAGTCCAGCCTGAACTACATAGAGAAGGAGCTTTGAGTCTTACACAAAATTCCCTTATGTTGCAATTCTCTAATCCTTAGTAACACAGGAGCCGATGAAGGATTCACATGGTAGATTTGTCTTAATGCTCCAAGGAGGTTTAAAATAATGTGTATTTCTCTATTTGTGAGTTATAATGTTTTCATATAGCTTTAGTGGGAACGTGAGCCTGTGGGTTTATTTAGCTATATTGCCGTGAATGTATACTTCAATTGTTGCTCATATAGTCAACAGTCTTTCCCTTCTTTATAATATTCTTATCATGAATTCAACCTTCTATCAAAATTTAGACTTAGGTCTAAATTTGCATTCACATTTGCTCTCTAAGTTTTCTCTATTACTTTATTTTCGATGTTATTTTATTTCTTTTGAAATTTAAAAATCGTATGACAATTTTTATCTTGTATTTAATTTATCTTTTATTTAATTATAAATAAATTTAATTTAATTTATCTTTTATTTAATTATTGTTCTATTGTGATCTATTTCTGTCATCTTATTTTATGCTTTATTTTCTATATTTCCCTTTTTGCTTATTTTCTCCCTTCTTTGGCAACTTTCATTTTATAGGTCAAGGGTACTTACTTTGTTTGAAATTTTGGAACTTTTAATACTGAAATGGCTTCATATCATGTAATTTAGTTGCTCAGTCATGTCTGAGCAACTGGACTGCCACATGCCAGTCTTCCCTGTTCTTCACTATTTCCCGGGGTTTGCTCAAACTCGTGTCCATTGAGTTGATGATGCCATCCAACCATCTCATCCTCTGTTACCCTCTTCTCCTCATGCCCTCATCAGGGTCTTTTTCAATGAGTCAGCTCGTTGCATCAGGTGGCCAAAGTATTGGACCTTTAGCTTCAGTATCAGTCCTCCCAATGAATACCCAGGATTGATTTCCATTAGGATTCACTGATTTGATCTCCTTGCTGTCCAAGGGACTCTCAAGAGTCTTCTCCAGCACTACAGTTTAAAAGCATCAATTCTTTGGTTGCTTAGCCTTCTTTACGGTCCAACTCTCACATCTGTACATGACTACTGGAAAAACTATAGATTTGACTATACTGTACCAAAAAATTAAAATGTAATTGACAAATTGTTGGAGGCTCACTGTGGACAAATTTGAGAGTTAAAATGCCAGGGCAAACCAGTCTTAATGGAGACCCCACAACTTTTGTGTTTTACCTCTAAAAGGCCAACTGGGTTCTCATAGTGAATATCTGAGAAAAGGCTCCTTATGCTTCTGGGAAGAAGAGGCAGGAAAGGAGTAATTTTGTAATGCATACAAAGCACTGTATTTTCAATAAGATGCTTTATCAAGAGAAACTATTCTGCAAAACCTTAACTGACTGGGCTTAATTGAACAGCGTAAGAAAAGTACCCAACTCAGCTCCAACTAGCCTTTAACACGGGAGAAGGAAAATATCCAACTTCAGGCTCTCTAAAGAGAGACCTAAAGAAAAAACTGAGAAGCACTTGTGAAGGTCATAGCCCATGGTCACAGGATCACTAAAAGACTGAGACTTAGACATAAGCCTATAGACTATTTCCCCCTTCACCCTCATAATTTACTGCCACATGAATAAGGCAGGGCCTTACTGAGGGCCAAACTGAAAAAACTGTATGTCTCAAATCTCATTTCAGAAGTCTCTAGGAAAACCTAAAGGTAGTAAGAAGGACAAAAACAAGGGCACCAGAGGAAATTTTAGCCCCTGACACCTACAGCTACAGAAAACACTAAACTCAGCCTAACTCCTAGCCAGATAACTGAAACCTCACTCTAACAACCTGTTTCATTTTTGGGAAAAAAAATTATACACATACTAAAAGAAAACACACAGTGTGAAGAGACAGGGGAAGAATCAGAACCAGGCTCATATGTAACAGAGATGTTGGAATTATCAGACCAAGAATTTAAAGCAACTGCAATATATATGCTAAGCAATCTAATGTGGAAAAGTGAACAACATACATGAATGTATGAAAACATTCAACGTAAGAAAAGAGAAGATGTAAAATACCACATATTGTATGATTCCATTTTTATGAAAGGTCCAAAAAAAGGTGATGATTAACAGCAAACCAGCAAGATAAATCTATTTGAAATGACGGAAATGTTCTGAAATTGGATCATGCTAATAATTACGAAAGTGAAAGTGAAGTCGCTCAGTCGTGTCTGACTCTTCACAACCCTATGGACTGTAGCCCACCAGGCTCCTCCATCCATGGAATTTTCTAGGCAAGAGTACTGGAGTGGGTTGCCATTTCTTCTTCAGGGGATCTTCCCAACCCAGGGATCCAACCTGGGTCTCCCGCATTGTGGGCAGACACTTTACTGTCTGAGCCACCATAATTATACATATTTATAAATTTACTTCTAAAAATCATTATGCTGTAGACTTTAAATAGGTTAATTTTATGTTATGTAACCTATACCTCAATAAATATGTTTGAAAAAATCTCCAGAGATTCTGAGTTAGTCTGTGGTTCACTCTGAAAGCATTAGTCACTCAGTCATCTCTGCTTCTTTGAGACCCCATGAATTGCAGCCCACTACTCTCCTCTGTCCATGGAATTCTTAGGCAAGAATACTGGAATAGATTGCCATGCCCTCCTCCAAAGGTATCTTCCTAACTCAAGGATTGAACCCAGGTCTCCTGTATTTCAGGTAGATTCTTGACCATCTTAGCCATCAGGAAAGCCTCTGGTCACTCTGGTCAGCCATAATTTTGAATTTCCTCAGATGATTCCAAAGTTCAGTCAGCATTAAAAATCACTGCTTTAGACCTGGGTTAGCCCATCTGTTTAAATTTTCAAAAGTAATAAATAAATTATCTTTCTAAGCATCACAACAAATCTTGCCTTCCCTGATGGCCCAGATGGTAAAGAATCTACCTGTAATGCAGGAGACCCAGGTTTGATCCCTGGGCCGGGAGCTCTTATCAAACTGAATGTTAATTAAAGAATTTCTTCATGAACTCCTCTTTACATAAATTGGGTTTTATTCTTCCAAAGTGTCTGTCATCCTCAAGTTTATGTCTACCTACCATTTACAGCATATGTAACTGGCCTGTCTCTACCAGGACAACTTATTTAATTTTGATTACTGTGAGATTAATGCTAACAAGACAGTGCTGTCAGCAGCTTCTCTAGTGATAATGAGGGTCTCATCCATCTTTCTTCTTGGAGAAGGGCATTTGACTGATTTCAATAATTTAGTGATCTAATAACACTTGTGAGAAGGCTGAGAGAAAACCGTAATGTCAAAATTGAAAGCAAATCTTTTTATTTCAATCCCTTTTAAACAAAAATTCATTTTCTCCCATTTTAAACTAAGAATTTAATTTTACTGTTTTTTTTCCTCAACACCTAAAATAATTTATCAAGCCTCTCTTTCATGAATAAAATTCAGATCCCACACTTCCTACCTTCTTGCCCTGATTCCTCATGCAATATACTGTTTTGTTTAAAACTTTGTTTTCAAAGGGGATGGCAACAAAATTGCAGACTCAAAAGCTCTAAGTTCTCATTGTCTCATAGAAACTTTTTTTTTTTAAAGCAGAAACTGAAACAACTTTGTCAGAGCTCTGGAAAACAGTGAAAGATTTATAACAACAAAGAAAATGCCCAATTAAGAAAAATCATTTTCAAAATGTAAGGAAAACTACGTGGCGTTTTTACTCACCCTTGTGCCAATACCTTGCAACACAGTGGCAGTTCCTGTCTCTACACGGTAGCATCACAGTTCCCAGTTATTCCCTGTCAACCACAGGAAGCTGAATTTGTTGCGTATTATTGTGTACATCTATTCTAACCTATCTAGGGGATATCTGAGTGGCTGATACAAGATGCTCATCTCTTTTTTGCCTAACTCAGAGCTCAGGTACAAAAACGATAGGCACTGCTTATACAGACCCATAGTGACTTGAGCAAGAGGTCCCAGATGAAAACATACAAAAGACCATATGAGGAAGGAGGAGTTAGGGGGAGACAATATGGGAAATTAGGACATTCAAAATCAGTGGTTTATACTGGAGAATTTAGAAACTATGCACAAGCCCAGGCAAGATACATGCTCAGAAAAAACCTGAGAAGACTTCAAGCTCTCACTTTGGGCTGAAAGCTAGCCTAGGCTCAGAGCTAGCATAGATAAGTGTTGAAGGATAGCTCCAGAACAGAGCTAATACATGAAATTCAGAGGGGCCCTGCCATTCAAGTAAATCTGTCCAGACTTTAGCTGAACATGAGCTACTGTAAGAGAAACTTCGGTAATAAGAAACAAAAAGTAACAGCCTTTAAAAAGTACTTTTGAAAATTCTCAAAACGAACAGACTACCACAGCCTTCAACAATTTAAAAAAAACTTTGGGGAAAGGGTGAATTCGATTTCCATAGTTGCCACAAAGCCCAACTTTCAACAAAAGAATCACAGGCATCCAAATTAACAGAAAAACATGGCCCTTCAAAGGAACAGAATAATTGACAGAAATCATCTCTGAGGAAGTGCAAACATTAGATTTACAGAAGAAATATTTTAAAACAATTGCTTTACATGTATTCAAAAGACTAAAGGACAACAAGGAAAAAGAATTAATGGAAATCAAGAATATTATATGGAAATGAGAATACCAACAAAAAATAGAAATTATTTTTTAAAAAGAAACAAACAAATTCTGGAGCTGCAAAGTACAAGAAATGAATTGAAAAATTCCCAAGAGGAATATACTAGCAGATTTAAGCAGGCAGAAGTTTAAAGAATCAGCCAACCTAAAGATAGGACAATTGGATATTAAGTGTTAGAGATAGAAAGGAAAAAATGAAGAAAGAGGAGGAGATAAAGATGATGGAGTAGGAGGACATGGAACTCAGCTTCCCTCATGAACACATCATAATATATCTACATATGGAACTGTTTTCACTTAATATTATCTGAAGACCAGCAGAAAGATTCCTTTATAACCGATTCAATGAGAAAGATCACATGCAATTGGGTAGGAAGGGACTAGAAGTGATAAGGCTGAGACCTGTACCCTTGGTAGGAAGGAGGGGAGGAAGATAACATGGGCAGAGATCCTCACTGGGGAGTGAGTGGTTCAAGCCACATTTTGGGTGCTCCCGTTCTAAGATCCAACATCAGGAAAACCGGTCTGCTTGGTTGGTTGGAGTGACTAACAGGAGGGCTGTGGGAAGCCTGGACTCAGCTGAGGGAAGCATGTGCCTGCTTGTTTACTCCTGAAACCGGACAGAGAGAGGCGACTAGAACTGTACTGGTTACTGGCCAGTTCTCCTGACCACTCTGTCACACACCCCAATCTGAGGAAAACAACTAGGCTAGTCCCACTCCCTTAACAACACAGCTCCACACCAGAGGAAGAGCTGCTGAAGCTGAGGAAAAAGCTCAGCTATGAGAGGAAAAGGTGGCTCAGACCTGGAGCATCATCTGTACAACGCAGGCATGGCCATTACTTGTGCTTACACAGCGCATCAGAAGTGATCTGGGTCTCTGAATGCAGCTGAGCTACATTGTACAAAATAAGCTTCATTTTGTACACTGAAGTGCAAAAAATGAAGCAGGACAAAGGCTAACAGAGTTTTGCCAAGAGAACACACTGGTTACAGCAAACACAAGATCAACTCTAAACATGGACATCACCAGATGGCCAATACTGAACCAGATGGTCGATACTGATTGACTATGTTCTTTACAGCTGAAGATGAAGAAGTTATACACAGTCAGCAAAACCAAGACCAGGAGCTGACTGTGGCTCAGATCATCAGCTCCTTATTGCAAAATTCAGACTTAAATTGAAGAAAGTAGGGAAAACCACTAGGTCATTCAAGCATGACCAAAATCAAATCCCTTATAATTATACAATGGAAGTGACACATCGATTCAAATGATTAGATTTGATAGAGTGCCTGAAGAACTGTGGACAGAGGTTTGTAACATTTTACAGGAGGTGGTGACCAAAACCATCCCCAAGAAAAAGAAATGCCGCATGGCAAAATGGCTGTCTGAGGAGGACTGACAAATAGCTGTGAAGAGAAGAGAAGCAAAAGGCAGAGGAGTAAGGGAAAGATATACCCATCTGAATGCAGAGTTCCAAAGAATAAAAAGGAGAGATAAAAAGGTCTTAAGTGAACAATGCAAAGGGATAGAGGAAAACAGTAGAATGGGAAAGACTAGAGATTTATTCAAGAAAATTGAAGATATTTCATGCAAAAAAGGGCACAATAAAGGACAGAAATGGTAAGGACCAAACAGAAGCAGAAGAGATTAAGAAGAGTCGGCAAGAATACACAGAAGAACTATACAAAAAAGGTCTTAATGATCCAGATAACCTTGATGGTGTGGTCACTCACCTGGAGCTAGACATCCTGGAGTGTGAAGTCAAGTGGGCCTTAAGAAGCAGTGCTAAAAACAAAGCTAGTGGAGGTGATGGAATTCCAGCTGAGCTATTTAAATCCTAAAAGATGATGCTGTTAAAGTGTTGCACTCAACATGCCAGCAAATTTGGAAAACTCAGCATTGGCCGCAAGACTGGAAAAGGTCAGTTTTCATTCTAATCCCAAACAAGGGCAATGCCAAAGAATAATCAAACTACTATACAGTTGTGCTCATTTCACATGCTAGCAAGATAATGCTCAGGCTTCAGCAGTATGTGAACCAAGAAGTTCCAGATGTACAAGCTGTATTTAGAAAAGGCAGAGAAAACCAGGGATCAAATTGCCAACATTTTTGGATCATAGAAAAAGAAAGGAAATTCCAAGAAAACATCTACTTCTGCTTTATTGACTATGCTAAAGCATTTGATTGTGTGGATCACAACAAACTGTGGAAAATTCTTAAAGAAATGGGAATACCCAACCACCTTACCTACCTCCTGAGAAGCCTGTATGCAGGTTGAAAAGTAGCAGTTGGAACTGGCCATGGAACAATGGATTGATTCAAAATTGGAAAAGAAGTATGTTAAGGCTTTATATTGTCACCCTGCTTATTTAACTTTCATGCAGAGTGCATCAAGTGAAATGCCAAACTGGATGAAGTACAGGTGGAATCAAGATTGCTGGAATCAAGATTTCTGGGAGAAATATTAATAACCTCAGATATGCAGAAGAAACCACTCTAACGGCAGAAAGCAAAGAGGAACTGAAGAGCCTCCCGATGAGGGTGAAAGAGGAGAGTGAAAAAGTTGACTTAAAACTCAACATTCAAAAAACTAAGATCATGGCATCTGGTCCCATCACTTCATGGCAAATAGTTAGGAAAAAAGTAGAAACAGTGACAGATTTTATTTTCTTGGGCTCCAAAATCACTGCAGATGGTGACTGCAGCCATGAAATTAAAAGACGCATGCTCCTTGGAAGACAAGTTATGACCAACCTAGATAGCATATTAAAAAATGGAGACATCACTTTGCTGACAAAATTCTGTATGGTCAAAGCTGTTAGTCATATGGATGTGAGAGTTGGACCATAAAGAAGGCTGAGTGCCAAAGAATTGATGCTTTTGAATTGTGATGCTGGAGAAGAGTCCCTTGTACAGCAAGAAGATCAAACCAGTCAATTCTAAAGGAAATCAATTCTGAATATTTGCTGGAAGGACTGATGCTGAAGCTGAAACTCCAATACTTTGGCCACCTGATGGGAAAAGCTGACTCCTTGGAAAACCCTGAGGTCCGGAAAGATTGAGGGCAAGAGGAGAAGGGGTCGGCCGAGGAGAAGATTGTTAGATAATATCACTGACTCAGTGGACATGAGCTTGAGAAACTCCAGGAGATGGTGAAGAACAGGGAAGCCTGGTGTGCTCTAGTCCATGGGGTTGCAAAGAGTTGGACATGGCTTAGCAACTGAATATCAACAACAACAAGATTCTACGGGGACATACCAGATTTTTTGGATTTCTGCATTATTTCTAGAAATCTATATTAGTAACATTTACCCATAAAATGTAACCTGTTTATCACTACTCATTTGACAATGTTTCCCATGTAATTTAACATACCACATAAGCCTAATTAGCTTAATATTTCTCTCTCTGAGAAAAACAGCAGAACATCCCAAGGTTAGAGGTCAAAGAATTATTAGAATTCGGTATTGGAAAGTTTGTAAAAAATATCAAAAGGTTTGGAAATTCCCTGGTGGTCCAGTGGCTAAGACTCCATGCTCCCAATGTAAGGGGCCTGGGTTTGATCCCTGGCCAGGGAACTAGATCCCACATACCACAACTAAGAGTTCACACAAAGCAACTAAATGTCCTGTGTGCCACAACAAAGATCAAAGATCCTGAGAGCCGCAAGTAAGACTCAGAGCAACCAAATAAAGAAATAAATATTTTAAAACAAACAGAAAAACTTCTTGGAAAAAAAAATATCAAAGGTTTCAAAACACTTGGTCAAATAGGTTACTATGGAACAATGATTATTCACTTAATGAAAGTGACAATAAAAGATTTTGAAAGAAAATACAGAAAGTCATAATAGATTGCCAGTTAAAGGCAGAGAAGCTTTGCAATCTGCTATCAAAAGCAGATCAGTATTTTAAGAAATATTTATCCTTTCAACAGAAAACCAAAGTCAGATTTTATATCACTTTACCTTTAATATTAAAATTTACTTAATCAGTCAATATAATATGAACCAATATTTATTGTGCACAAATTTTTTCCTTCAGGGTTTCTTTTCCCTAAATTTCCTATAAGCCAGTTAAATAGAGCCCATTTCCATTTCTCGCATCTTCTGTTACTAAAAACACACCTCCTACTTTCCTTACATACTGAAATGCTTTCCATACTATTTTAGTAGTTTTTTTTAACACATATTTTAATTCTTCACCTTAAAACCTGGTTTCTTTCAAAAACTAAGTAAGCAATTATGAACTGTCTTGTACTGCTTCAGTGTCTTTTACTTTTCAATTATGAACTGTCTAGCATTAAACGGATTTAGCAAACATAAATATTACTGATAGTATCTAGAAAATATATGCTCTTTAAATAGAAATTTTCTTAATGTGGCACCAAACATATTTATTAATATTCATAAAGATCTTTAGTTTCTCTGTAAAAGGAAGTCAGTGTTCAGTAATTAATGTTCCAATATCTTATTTGGTAATGATCTGGATTTTTAATGGAGTCCCATCATTTAACTTCAACAAAACTCAACTTACCAAAATCTGGAGAGACTATTTTTAAAAGGTTATTCCCAAAATGTAATCATTCCTGAAGAGTTTATCTAACACATTTTATCTTATTTACCTTTCTTTTATTTACTTAAAAATTTCATCATACCAAGTTATTTTTCTTGCCAACAGACTTTGTAACAGGAATAATATCTTATTTGATTTCTAATAAACCTGGGTATAATAAAGGTATTATATTTAATGTTGACTTAAAAAATACACAGTGTGAGAGCTGTGAGGTCAGTTTTATTTGGGGCAAAATGAGGAATGCAGCCTGGGAGACAACACCTCAAATAGTTCTGAGAAACTGCTCCAAAGAGGCCGAGGGGAAGGTCAGTATATATGTGATGCTGGTGATGGGGAAATACATGCAATCAAGCACATATTTTTCCAGATTTCTGCTAGTCATGAGAAACAATCATCACCATGAAGGATTTCAGTGCATTTCTAGACATGAGGAGATACAAGAGTTGGGCTCATAAAATCAGCTCCTAAAAAAAAAAAAAAAAAAAAAATCAGCTCCTGAATATATCTAAATATCTGAAGACCTGTCCTGACAGATTTTTCCCAAGCACAGAGTGCCTCACTTCTGCTTTCTACCCTGAACTCCTTTCAGGGAGTATTGAAAATCACCAGTTGCAACATCACATAGTTTAATCCCTATAAAGGTAGATGGCAAGTGCCAATTTGTAGTTGACAATGTTGATAACTCTAAAGACATGTTTTAATAATTAAGCCAACAAAATAGTATCTTTGATACTAGATTTTAACACAGTACTATATCCCAGATTATGTGAACTCAAAACTCATGTTGACCAGTTTCTTTTATATTTCTGCATATTTATATAAGTGCTTGATTTCCTATAAACCAATTAAATAGAGCTCTTTGACAAGTTAACTTTGAGAATACCACACATCTACAATCAGTTCAGTTCAGTTCAGTCACTCATTCGTGTCCAACTCTTTGTGACCCCATGAATCGCAGCATGCCAGGCCTCCCTGTCCATCACCAACTCCCAGAGTTTACTCAAACTCATGTCCAATGAGTTTGTGATGCTATCCAGCCATCTCATCCTCTGTCATCCTTCTCCTTCTGCCCCCAATCCCTCCCAGCATCAGGGTCTTTTCCAATGAGTCAACTTTTTGCATGAGGTGGCCAAAGTATTGGAGTTTCAGCTTCAGCATCAGTCCTTCCAATGAACTCCCAGGACTGATCTCCTTTAGGATGGACTGGTTGGATCCCCTTACAATACATGTATATAAAAACACAAACAGACACCCCATAGTTACCATCACAAAATTGCATCCATGAATCCATTACAATAATATAAACTGATGGGTTCATCAGTTACAAAAGGGGATGGATTCAAATTGGCTTTCTGGCAGATGAAACAAATCAAAGTTACCTGTCCAGATGGCTACACCCTTTTTACTAATAATTGTAGATAAGACACTTAAGATATCTTTTTTTCCTTGACAAGTCAAGTTCCCAATTATCTATTCCTCTTTTTTTTACCTTTCTGAAATTTGTATTTTAAACATAAGAGTTTCTGGGGAAGAAACTCGTCTTCTGGAGAAAGATGAGTTAGAATATTTGCATGTCAAATGCATAGGAGGAGAAAGGCAAGTCCCTCCTGGGAAGTCTTCTCTTAAGGCCAGAAACTTTTTTTCAACACTTACCAGCCTGTTAAGATAAATAGAGGAGGTTTTGGGAATGGTAAAATGATTGATGGGCTTTTGATTGCTTCTAAAGACACCATTATATCTACTACTGTGGGCAAGAATCCCTTAGAAGAAATGGAGTAGCCATCATAGTCAACAAAAGAGTCCAAAATGCAGTACTTGGATGCAGTCTCAAAAATGAGAAAATGATTTCTTTTTGTTTCCAAGGTAACCCATTCAATATCATGGTAATCTAAGTCTATGCCCCAACTAGTAATGCTGAAGAAGCTGAATTTGAATGGTTCTATGAAGACCTACAAGACCTTCTAGAACTAACACCCAAAAAGATGTCCTTTTCATTATAGGGCACTGGAATGCAAAAGTAGGAAGTCAAGAAACACCTGGAGTAACAGAGAAATTTGGCCTTGGAGTACAGAATGAAGCAGGGCAAAGGCTAATAGAGTTTGGCCAAGAGAACACACTGGTCATAGCAAACACCCTCTTCCAACAACACAAGAGAAGACTACACATGGACATCACCATATGGTCAATACTGAAATCAGATTGATTGTATTCTTTGCAGCCAAAGATGGAGAAGCTCTATACAGTCAGCAAAAACAAGACTGGGAGCTGACTGTGGTTCAGATCATGAACTCCTTATTGCCAAATTCAGACTTCAATTGAAGAAAGTAGGGAAAACCACTAGACCATCCAGGTATGACCTAAATCATCCCTTATGACTATACACTAGAAGTGAGAAATAGATTTTAGGGACTAGATCTGACAGACAGAGTGCCTGATGAACTATGGACGGAGGTTCAGGACATTGTACAGGAGACAGGAATCAAGACCATCCCCCCAAAAAAAGAAATGAAAAAAAGCAAAATGGCTGTCTGAGGAGGCCTTACAAATAGCTGTGAAAAGATGGGAAGTGAAAAGCAAAGGAGAAAAGGAAAGATATACCCATTTGAATGCAGAGTTCCAAAGAATAGCAAGGAGAGATAAGAAAGCCTTCCTCAGCAATCAATGCAAAGAAATAGAGGAAAAGGA
This sequence comes from Cervus canadensis, assembly GCF_019320065.1. Lineage (NCBI taxonomy): Eukaryota > Metazoa > Chordata > Mammalia > Artiodactyla > Cervidae > Cervus > Cervus canadensis. The sequence goes on along the minus strand of NC_057415.1, from coordinate 16,892,074 downwards.
TAGAATGGGAAAGACTAGAGATCTCTTCAAGAAAATTAGAGATACCAAGGGAACATTTCATGCAAAGATGGGCTCAATAAAGGACAGAAATGGTATGGGCCTAAAAGAAGCAGAAGATATTAAGAAGAGGTGGCAAGAATACACAAATGAACTATACAAAAAAGATCTTCACGACCCAGTTAATCACTATGGTGTGATCACTCACCTAGAGCCAGACATCCTGGAATGTGAACTCAGGTGGGCCTTGGGAAACATCACTACAAACAAAGCTAGTGGAGGTGATGGAATTCCAGTTGAGCTATTTCAAATCCTGAAGATGATGCTGTGAAAGTGCTGCACTCAATATGCCAGCAAATATGGAAAACTCAGCGGAGCCACAGGACTGGAAAAGGTCAGTTTTCATTCCAATCCCAAAGAAAGACAATCCCAAAGAATGCTCAAACTACTGCACAATTGCACTCATCTCACACGCTCGTAAAGTGATGCTTAAAATTCTCCAAGCCAGGCTTCAGCAATACGTTAACTGTGAACTTCCAGATGTTCAAGCTGGTTTTAGAAAAGGCAGAGGAACCAGAGATCAAATTGCCAACATCCACTGGATCATCAAAAAAGCAAGAGAGTTCCAGAAAAACATCTATTTCTGCTTTATTGACTGTGCCAAAGCCTTTGACTATGTGGATCACAACAAACTCTGGAAAATTCTGAAAGAGATGGGAATACCAGACCACCTGACCTGCCTCTTGAGAAACCTGTATGCAGGTCAGGAAGCAACACTTAGAACTGGACATGGAACAACAGGCTGGTTCCAAATCAGGAAAGGAGTACATCAAGGCTGTATATAAGCAGGCTGTCACCCTCCTTATTTAACTTATATGCAGAGTACATCATGAGAAACACTGGGCTGGAAGAAGCACAAGCTAGAATCAAGATTGCTGGGAGAAATATCAATAACCTCAGATATGCAGATGACACCACACTTATGGCAGAAAGTGAAGAAGAACTAAAGAGACTCTTGATGAAAGTGAAAGAGAAGAGTGAAAAAGCTGGCTTAAAACTCAACATTCAGAAAACTAAGGTCATGGCATCTGGTCCTATCACTTTATGGAAAATAGATGGGGAAATAGTGGAAAAAATGGTAGACTTTATTTTTTGGGCTCCAACATCACTGCAGATGATGACTGCAGCCATGAAATTAAAGGAGGCTTACTCCTTGGAAAAAGTTATGACCAACCTAGACAGCATATTAAAAAGCAGAGACATTACTTTGAACACAAAGGTCTGTCTAGTCAAGGCTATGGTTTTTCTAGTAGTCATGTGTGGATGTGAGATTTGGACTGATGGTGAAGAATGAGTGCTGAAGAATTGATGCTTTTGAACTGTGGTGTTGGAGAAGACTCCTGAGAGTCACTTGGACTGGAAGGAGACCCAACCAGTCAATCCTAAAGGAAATCAGTCCTCAATATTCATTGGAAGAATTGATGTTGAAGCTGAAACTCCAAAACTTTGGCCACCTGATGTGAAGAGCTGAGTCATTTGAAAAGACCCTGATGCTGGGAAAGATTGAAGGTGGGAGGAGAAGGGGACGACAGAGGATGAGATGGTTGGATGGCATCACCAAGTCAATGGACATGAGTTTGAGTAAACTCTGGGAGTTGGTGATGGACAGGGAGGCCTGGTGTGCTGCGGTCCATGGGGTTGCAAAGAGTCAGACATGTCTGCGCGACCAATCTGAACTCAAGACACATTCTTTTCAGTTCTATAGATACTGTGTTTTTGTTGTTTAGTCACTAAGTCGTGTCTGACTCTTTTGTGACATCCTGGACTGTAGCCCATCAGGCTCCTTGGCCCATGGGATTTCCCAGGCAAGAATACTGGAGTGGGTTGCCATTTCCTTTTCCACCTACAAAAACTAGATTTGTAAAATAAAGACAGTCATTTTGTAACTTTTCAAAAAATTGGGTGGCCACCAAAATGATATCAAAAGACTGAGACACCCATTCACCTGTGTCAGAATGTTTTACTTTCCCTCATTTAGCTTAGGGGAGAAGGAGTCCTCAAAAAAATTCCTATCAGACACCAAATAATAGCTTTATCCAGTCTGATATTCCTACCAGACTAGGAATAATAGTCAAACTGGTGGTCTCTAATCTAGGCAATTTGCTTACAAACATCTTTGAGGATCCTCCCTAGGTTTAAGAATTTCTTTGACTATGGCCCTTACTTCATTTTTGATCTGACAAGGCTCATCCACAGCTTCAGGTGGTTGCATTTCTCCCATCCAAGTTCTTACCAGGCCCGACCCTGTTTAGCTTCCAAGATCAGACGAGATCGGGCGCGTTCAGGGTGGTATGGCCGTAGACAGGTGGTTGCATTTCTAAAGGGAACCATTTAATAGTGTCTTCACTGTGGAAAGTCAACTCAGAGGATCACTAGAACCACTAGTCAAATAAAACTTAGATGGGAGCAGTAGAGTTTTAGGCACTTTTTCCATCATTAACATTTAGTTAGCCTTTAAAACAAAACTTTCAGTAAGGTTATTTTGGAATTTTGAAGCCTTTTGTGGATTCTGAGTACCAATCAAAACAGACAGTTTAAGATGAGAGCTCTCTAAAATTTTAACAATTTAGAAGTTTTTCCAAGTCAAAGGATCCAAAGAGCTAGCTCTAAAAATAGTTTTCCCTGCTAATCTACTTTTAGGAAGAGAAAAACTCTTTACACTGTTGTTTCCGGTGGACCCTACAGGCAAAGATCCAGGAAACTGCTGGATTCAATTGTTTGTGAAAAATCAGTTTTGGAATTCAAACAAAAGGAACCCCATCTTGGCCATTTCAGAAGAGAATTTCCTTTAATTTCCAATTAAGTCCTTGCAGCATACATAAACCCAGCTGACATTCCTGTGGGTGGTTGCCTGAATAGGAGCTGTTTGGCCTTTAAGACACATTTTCCCATTATTAATTTGGTAGCCTAATTCACATATGAGATATGATCTAAACAGCTTTCTGAGGAGAGTGTGGTAGATTGAATATGTGCTACTTCTGAGTCTAACTCCTCAAGGAGTTACCCTTGAATTAGTTGCCTCTTTTGCATGTCTCAATTTCTCCTTCCAACAGTTAAAAACCCCTGTGAGTGCTTGGAGCACTAGGTTATTAGCCTCTGTCATGCAGTGTTTACTTACTGGTTGTAGTGGGTCTCCCTTGTTCTTTGGAGCTGAATAATTTAACCTCTCATTTCACTAGCACGAGTTTTGTTCAGGTCATAACTTGATTTTTTGTTTATTTTATTGAAGTATTGTTGATTTGCAATGCTGTGTCAATTTCTGCTGTATAACAAAAGTGATTCTGATATATATATGTACACACACACACACACACATATATATGCAATACATATAATGGAAGAATATATATTTTATGTAAATATTCTTTTTATATTCTTTTTCATTATTGTTTATCTCAGGATATTGAGTATAGTCCCTGTGCTATACAGTAGGACCTTGTTGTTTATCCATTCTGCATGTAATAGTTTGTATCTGCTAACTAAAGACTTCCAGTTTGTTCCTTGTTTAACCTGTTTGGCAACCATGAGTCTGTTTTCTATGTTTGTGAGTCTGTTCTGTTTCTTTTTCATAGGTATGTTCATTTGTATCATATTTTGGATTCTACATATAAGTGATACCATATGGCATTTGTCTTTCTCTTTTTGACTTAGTCTGGTCATTGCTAGCTCCATCTATGTTGTTGCAAATGGCATTATTTCATTCTTTTCTATGGCTGAATTGTATTCCATTATATATATATATATATATATATATATATACACACACACACACACACACACACACATATATCTATCTATCACTTCTTTATCCATTCACCTGTCAATGAACATTTAGGTTTCAACCTGTTGGGTGTTTTTCAAAGCCAAGTTTAACAAAACCCCAGCCACCTGTTTCCCTCAGCCTTCTGCTCATATCCTCCTAGGACCCTGTCTAGGAAATGTCCCTTAAGATTTCAAGTCTTTCTTAAGTAAAAACAGCTTGAATAAAACTTGCAGGATCACTGCTGAAACAATGAAAGTTGGATGCCAGGATAACTCACAAGAACTCCTGAGGAGTACTGAGACGTCAGTGGGGCTCAATGGGCTCCTGCTTTGCTCTAAGCACCAGTTTGGGGAAACCCTAGGTGTCCTCTGGTAGACACCTATCTGTCCTCTGATATCCTGCTGGCTACACTATGCATGTTTGAAAGAAAATAATCAATAGGCCTAAGAAAAAAGTGGAAAATTTTATTCAAACCACCCTGAAGATTATAACCCAGGAGACAGTCTTTCAGAAAGGTCTGAGGACTGTTCCTACCCATTAGAGGTCAAAGCACAGTTAAATAAATTTGAGATAAAGAGTTATATGTCAAATGATGCAGTGTTAACAGTTTACACAGTCCAGATCTACATGTAAAAAGCAAGTGGTAGGTCATGTGTCATCATAGCCCCTTACAAGATGAAGATAAAAGATTACCTCCTAAGTAGTTGTGACCCTGGATGAGCTTAAGAAGGAATGTTATCTCCTAAGGAAGTCTGGTTAATACAAATACACAACAGGCACTAAAGGGGAGGGAGGAAGACCAAATGGTCAAAGAAAAATCTTATGTATAAAACTTTCGTATCTTGCCATAAAATATGAATTTTATTTCATCAAGAGGGAGAGAAAGAAACTGTCATCAAGTAATCTGTCATCTGCTATTTATTCAACTTCACTGTATTTTTCCCTATGGTTTCAATGTGCTCATTGGAAACATTTTTGCTGGATTTTTCTTACTTTAAATTGTTGTTCTTGTACTGGTGGTAACCTACAACATGGTTTCAGAATTAATTCCTCTCTTTCCCTATGAAAACATTTTTCTCCTGTAAAATTTGGTTCCACTATTAAAGTAGGCATTCAGTTTAAAGTAAATAGATTTTTTAAATTATTTTCATTCATACTTTTGAACTGTGGTGTTGGAGAAGACTCTCGCCAAGCCAGTCAATCCTGGAAATCAGTCCTGAATATTCATTGGAAGAACTGATGCTAAAGCTGAAGCTCCAGTACTTTGGCCACCTAATGCGAAGAACTGACTCATTGGAAAAGATCCCAATGCTGGGGAAGATTGAAGGCAAGAGAAGAAGGGAACGACAGAGGATGAGATGATTGGAGGGCATCACTGACTTGATGGACATGAGTTTGAACAAGCTCTGGGAGTTGGTGATGGACAGAGAAGCCTGGCGTGCTACAGTTCATGGGGTCCCAAAGAGTCAGACACAAATAAGTGTCTGAACTGAAAGTACTTTCATAGACTCAATATTAAATATTATACTTCAGTAAGATAAAATTTAAACATCAATATTAGATAAGCTTGTCACATGTAATGTAAGTTGAACAATTATAACCCACTGAATGAATGGGCATGCAATTAATAGCATAATAGAAGGATTTGCTGAAAACCAGAGCTATTTTTGTTATCAGATGAGTGAGTATTCTGAATGTTTTTCCCTAAGGACAAAATGTGCTTCTCCAAAATGGGATAAGAGCCACTCTAAAATGAGAAGTCATCTCACTTGGATGCATTTTATTGGAAAACACTCAGCAAGGGTCAGTTCCTGTTTCAACTGGTAGAGAACTGAGCAGACCGTGATATGTCATCACCAGATTCCATTCGAGGATTAATGGCTCCAAAGAGCAAGATGCCTCTCTAAGTCTTCCTGTAACGTTACACCCAGTAGTGACTTGTCCCACCATTCCAGTCCCCTTTGCACGTTGAGTGACAGAGGATGGCTTTTTACAAGTCTCAGAGAAACAGGGCACATGAATAATCCAGTTCATGTTCTAAATCATCTTGTTTGGTTCAGGCCAAGTCATGGCACTTGTGGGATCTGCCAAAACAGAAGCTCCCCTGCCCTGGGGTGGGTGGGGTAGTAGGAGATGGAATTTGTTTAGAACCATCTCTCACCACTAGGGAAGGCTACAATGTCCCTGGAAAGATACTGTCTGATTCTGCTACTAATTTGGTTCCGATGACCTTGAAAAACTGAGGGGTTTCTGTGTAACTCCTCGTATATAAAGGGCTGTAACAATGAGATTTCAGGGCAGCACCTGAGGCCTTCACAAATCAGAGCTAAGGATCCAGGAGTGGGACCAGGAGCCTTGCCCTCTGTTGTAACCCAGCAGGATATCAGTTCACCTGCAAATTCATCTCTAAGGTACAGTCTGTTCAGCTCTGTGTTGTCAGGTGTGGGAACAGCTTACCTCTGGAGCTGGGAGTTGAGTCCCAATTCTTATACATGTGTTCTTTTTTGGCCACTTAGATTCATTTTTTTTTACCCGCTTCTGCACCAGTTTGGAAATAGAGTTAGGCCAACAGAGTTTTTCTGTCTCTGATTTCTATGTGTTAGTTATGCATGAATTTCAAGTTAAAGAGTGTGAGAAGGCAGAAATTAGCTTTTTATCTCACTGAGCAAGGCTTTCTTGAGATTAAATAAAATGCGGAATACATCTCATGTTGATTAATGGATAACTTAGTCCCAATGAAACATTGATTGTGAGTGCCAGAAGCACGGAGGCTTCTCAGAAAGCTGAAGGTCAGGAGAGTTGATCTTTAGTTGGGTTTTTCACTTGACTGAATTACTTGGAACTTGGGAAATTAAACTGTAGAAGTTTTTTTGTTTTAGTTTATATAGTTCATCATTGCCTTGCCCCTCATTAGATGACATAAGTGCTTGAGCCTCAAACAAAATCAAAGTTCAATAAATGTTATTTGATTAAATTGATATTTATTTAAAGGAAGTCCTAGTACTCTTTCAGTATAAGTTATTTAGCAAATCACCAGTTTCCAAAGGAACTGTGACTTTTCCAAATTGGTAATGAGTTGCTGCATATAAAACTAATTATTTTAATAGATATAAACTTTAGTAAAAAGTACTTTGCTGCAGAGATGCAGAGGAACAGAACTGCTCATTTGGCAAAGAATAGTCCCCTTTTGCTACAGTGCCTTTATGTCTAATCATTGATATTTGCCCTTCACATATGTGCAAAGCAAACAGATATCCTCATTGGGAAGATATAAACTGAAATACAAAGCTCCTATAATGCTGAAAGTACAGATTATTCCCTTGAACTTGATACTAATGGATTTCCCTGACTATTAGAGCTAGAAGGGAAGCTTGGTGAAAGTCTAAACCAAATAGCTCAATTCACAGATGAGGTGACTGAAGTGAAGTGTCCTTGCCAAAATCTAAACAGAAATTCTGTAAGCAAAGTAAATGAAACTCACAAATAAAAACCATTTAAATATGTATTTAAGAAATGAATATGTTAATCATAATACAGTTGGGATAACTAGAGACCACATATCATCAAAAGAAAATAGCAGAAATAGAAAGCAATAATTGGCCATTTAGATTATCTACCTACTGTGAAAACTCTGAACATTTTAAAAAATTATCTCAAAATATGTATCTTTCTGATTAGCACAAGAATGCAATGAAACTTGTTAAAATTTATGTTTGTTTAAATGATGAGTTCTTTTTATGTTTGAACACAATTGAATTGAAATACATACTGGCTTTTTCTAAGTCTATAAACATTCCAACACTCACATAACTGCAGAGCAATATGTAATTATACTTTCAGTGTTTAATAATACATAGCCTTTGACCTGTAATTATACTTCTAGGGGTTTATGCTCCATATAAACTTGTGGACAAAATGAATAATTCACTCTATAATTTTTTTGTAATAGATCCGAATAGGAATTAACTTAATGTCCATCCATGTAAGCATGCTTAAGTAAATGATAGCAAATCCATTAAAAATGATGACCATAAAAACAATACAGGCCGGAAAGGAAATATTTTTTAGAGTGAAAAATTAGAAATGGAAGACAGTGTATTTAATATAGTTCAACCTGTGAAAAAACATGCACACATCTGGTTTCATAAAAATGGAAATATACATAAGACATCATTCATAGTGGATATCTTTGAAAAGTATATCTGGCAGCAGCAAGGAAAGAGAAGACTTTGGGTATTATATCCTTTCAGTACTTTTTGAAATGGTTTGCTGTGTACTACCATATTTTCATATTCTTCAAGGAGCATCTTTGCTAATACTGTAAAATTTCAAAACTTGTTGATCAAATTATTTGGGGATTTCCTGACGAGAAAGATTGAATAAATTATGGCATGCAATACTTTTCATATGTATCCCCAAATATATGGATGGTCACAACAAAGGGAAAAAAATTTAAACGGACCTACAATACACAGAGAGAAAAAGGAGAGCGAATGCTTCCGTAAGTCTCCAAATTTTGGTTTCAAGTGTCTTATCTCCACCAGTGGGCTTCCCTGGTGGCTTAGAGGTTAAAGCGTCTACCTGCAATGCGGGAGACCTGGGTTCGATCCCTGGGTCGGGAAGATCCCCTGGAGAAGGAAAACGGCAACCCACTCCAGTACTCTTGCCTGGAGAATCCCATGGACGGAGGGGCCTCGTAGGCTACAGTCCACGGGGTTGCAAAGAGTCGGACTCAGTCACCACTAAGTGTACCAACTGTATTTTTTCTCCTTGTCATCCCTGCTCACTGTTTCCTCCTCACACTCCAGTCTTCCTGACTTTTTCTGTTTAGATATAGCTGCCTCTCTTACATCTCTTGATTTTCTAATGAATTATGTTTTATTAATCACAATGATCCAGCTTATTTAGAAACCATCATCTATGGTGCAAAAATGTGAGTTAACAACCATCATGATTTTTATTCTCCCTTAAGAGAGCAATAAAGATGATTTAGGAGGTTTGTTCCAGACATTCCATTTTCTAAAAGAAAAAAAAAAATGTTTCTGGACACACAAAGATATTAGGAAATCAGACTCTGGCTAATGTCCACTGTTTTAAAAAAGATGCACAGTTCATTTTCTGTTCAGAAAAATGTAACGTTGATTAGTGACAGTCAAATAGCCAATGGGCTAGAATTTGCTGGGGTGGGGTTGGCAGGGTCGGGGGGGAGAAAAACATTTTAGTCAGATTTTATATTTTGGCTATCCTACCACTTACCTTTAAAGCTTTTTCAAGGAATATAAAATTTGCTAGAGGAGCTAACACTTTTTTAACTCAAAATTTGTTGGAGAATTTACCAGATGAGTGACGTCATCATGAGGAAATCACAGGCATTTTGCCCATTGGACAGGTAAGTTTATGATGCCCTGAGTGAAGGGTGCTGTATTAAGCAAGGTACTTGGCCTACAGTGTTCAGAGTACAGTTAATGGGACCTGGCTCTTGGTCCCAACTCAGCCAGGCACAGAGGTTCTTTGTGGAGTTGGTCAAATGTAGACCCAGGGTTTCTCTGTGATGGGCAGGATGGGCTTTATCGCCCCCCAGTTCCCTTTCAACCCCAATTAGATGACTAGGCATCAATGGAGCAGCAGCCTGCTGCTGCTGCTGCTGCTAAGTCGCTTCAGTAGTATCCGACTCTGTGCGACCCCATAGACGGCAGCCCACCAGGTTCCGCCCTCCCTGGGATACTCCAGGCAAGAACACTGGAGTGGGTTGCCATTTCCTTCTCCAATGCATGAAAGTGAAAAGTGAAAGTGAAGTCGCTCAGTCGTGTCCGACTCTTCGCAACCCCATGGACTGCAGCCTACCAGGCTCATCCGTCGATGGGATTTTCCAGGCAAGAGTGCTGGAGTGGGGTGCCATTGCTTTCTCCGAGCAGCAGCCTAGATGTGGCCAATGTAAACCTACAGTGCTTAGTGATGATCAGAAAGGTGGAGGAGGCCAAAGTGTTTGCTTTCACTTTGCAATTTTTAATTTTAACTCTACATGTGCTGAGTGTATATTTCTCCCTGGAGAATGGAAGGGCAACCCACTCCAGTGTTTCTGCCTTGAGAATTCCATGGACAGAGGTGCCTGGGGTCTACAGTCCATGAGGCTGCAGAGTCAGATATGGCTGAGTGACTAATGCACTAAGGCATAGCTACATAGCCCATGGAGAACTCCACGGTTTTTCCCATAAGACCATGTAGGACTCAAAAACTGGTGACCAAAGAGCCAAATCTGGCCAACAGACATTTTCTGATATTTACACAATGCTTAAAATGTCTTAATTCACTATCAGCATTTTAAAATAAGGAGATTACATATTTTTAAAACTTAGAATTTTCAGCTTCACTTGAAAAACTTTTGGCAGCACTGGGACTAAGCACTGCTGGCAAGTCAGTTAGAGCTAAGTGACAGTATCTCCTTCAAATGGGCCATGTATTCCAGAATTTGTTACAGAGCTGTCTAAACAAGCCTGGACCTGCAGGCTTCTGAGTCTGTAGCCCTTGACTTGTAGGCAGTCAGCATTTGCTGCTGTTGTTGTTTAGTCACTAATTTACATCCAACTCTTTGCAAACCCTATGGACTGCAGCATGCCAGGCTCCTCTGTCCTCCACTATCTCCCAGAGTTTGCTCAAATTCATGTCTGTTGAGTCAGTGATGCTATCTAACCCTCTCTTCTTCTACTGCCCTCTTCTCCTTTTGCCTTCAATTTTTCCCAGCATCAGGGTCTTTTCCCTCATTCACAATCAGCATTACAAATATAAATAGACAACCCAGGATTTTATTAAGCACTACTGTAGTCAGGTGCTGAATGCTTATCACAGCAGTTTTTTCAATGGAAAACTTACTAATCTTGTGAAAGTATATATTGTTCCATTTTACAGATGTGAACAAAACAGACTTGGTTCACGTAACTTGCCCAAGCGGAATGTAGAGATGTCCTAATTCATAGTTCAGGGTTCTTTCCATGACTCAGGTTAGGCTGTGCTCTTGAAGGGGTTAATTCTAAACTCATTGAAAATGCTCCTCTGAGAGAGAATGACCCATAATTCACAACTGTCAATAGTGTCAGAAAAATGCATCTGCTTAATAAAGCCCTTTTTTAGATTTTTATTTTGAAACCATTTTAGATTTAGATTTCAAAGTTGTGAATCTGTCACCCAGTTTTCTCTAATGTTAACATCTTACATAATCAGGTACATTTACCAAAACTATATAATAAAAATTGGTACAATAAAACTAACTGCAGATTTTGTTCTGATTCCTCCAATTTTTCCACTAATGTGTTTTTTTTCCTGTTTCAGGATCCAATCCAAAATACTACATTGTATTTATGTAATTTAGATGAGATATATGTATATATATGTGTGCGTGTGTAAATATATATCCTTAGTTTCCTCCAGTCTGTGACAGTTTTTCAGTCTTTCCTTATCTTTTGTGACCTTAACATTTTTAATGGGTAGTGGTCAGGTATTTTGTAGAGTGTTCCTGAATTTGATTTGTCTGCAATTTTCTTGTGACTAGACAGGCAGAACTTTCTGGAGTTAAGGAAAGTATACCACAGAGATGATGTGCCCCTCTGTCTTATATAAGAGGACATGCGATATCAACACTGCTTATTACTAGGGATGCGAACCTTGTTCATATGATTAAGGGTGCTATTAATTTCTCTACTGTAAATTTTACTATTTTCTCCTCAGTCACCAAGTCATCCAAAACTCAAGGGGAGGGGGAATTCAGCTTCATTCTCGGGTTGGGGGTGAGTAATCAACAATTTATGGTCATAAGTTAAAATTATCACAATAATTACTAAATTTTTGGAGAGGTTTTTTTGAGGCTACACAAATACCCTGTTTCTTCTTAAAGTTTTCTCCACTAATTTTATCACTCATCAGAGGAGTCCACCTGAGGCAGCTATGTGGTATTCTTATGGTGATATTTCAATTCCCCTAATTCCTTCTACATTTATTCATTGGAATTATTCTAAAAGGGATGATTTTCCCTTCTATCCCATTTATTTATTTCAATAATTTATATGAGATTCATCCTTTGGGTTATAACTAATATCATGTTATTTATTTTGTTGCTCAAATTGTTCCCAGTTTTGGATATTGGGAGCTCTTTCAAGTTGGTCTCCCATCTTTTTTCAATTCCCTTCACTTTTTTAAAGACTTTTCTTACTTTTTGGCATTACAAAATGCTCAGAAGCAGGGATTTTAATAGGTAACATGTGTCCAAGGTTTATTTACCAGATGTCAATGCTGTGCATGCAAAGTTGGCAAGGCAGAGTGGTAAATGTGAGAGAAGCAAGGTGAGTGAATGAGTGAGTGAAAGTCACTCAGTCGTGTCCGACTCTTTGCGACCCCGATGGCAATTTTTCTCTTGAAAGAAGAGAACAGTAATTTTTAGTTTTTAACATCTTATTTGGAAAAAAAAAAGTCAAGATTGTGAAATGTTACAAGAATAGTTCTGATCTAGTCACAAACCTCCCAGTCTAAGCCCACAGAGACACAGAGATTCTCAGGATTGAGAGCATAGTTTGGACCTCGGTGAGTCCAACCAATGCCCTTGCAGAGAATAATTATATTCTCTGATGACAGAAACTAAGTAGTCTTTATTTTTTCTAGGGCAGGTGAATTTTCCCCTAAATGAGTGAGGAAAGTGGTTCAAATTGCGGGAGGTGATGACAGGACTTTTGGAATCAGACAGCATAGGTTCAATGCTCAGCATCAGTGTTTACTGGTTCTGTGATTTGAACAAAAATTTAAACCTTCTAAACCTGTTTTTTGCCTGATAACAGGAAATAAGATCTACTTCCTAGGGCTATTTATATAATTAAATGAGATAATTTTCCAGATCTCATTAGCAACTGCAACTCATTCATCACCTGCAGCTACTTCTGTCTGATGTCAATGTCTGATGAGTGAACAGACCAGGGACCGTGAAATCCACAGGTCAGGGGTAGATTCAAGACTTTCTCCCTTGTTAACCCTGTGGCTCAGGGTAAGTCACTAAGCTTCTCAGGCTTACTTTCTTATCCACAAATGCAGAAATAATCAAACCTACCACAATATTGAGGTTAAATGAGACAACATTTGGTACTGTACTTGATGTAGATGCATAATCTGAATATAGATGAAAATGATGAGGATATTTTCCCATGAGCCAGTTATTATGTTAAGTGTTTTAGATCTAATCTCATTTAATTCTCAGAGCAATCTTTTTTGGTATGAGAACTTTAAGCTTTAGAATGGTTGTAGTAATTTCCCAGGGTTACATGGACTCAAGACCACTTCTTTATTTAATTAACTACTTGCCTAATAATTATTGGTATTCCTCCTTCATGACTTATTATCATTCCAATTAATTTAGATAAGTCCCAGAGGAAACAAGAGGACTGAATTTTTATGAGCACATTCAATACAAGTTATTTTCTTATTAGTCTTCTCTTACTTAAAATCTTTAGCTATCTCAGAATTCACTTGTACCGTCCCAGGCAGTTTTTTATTTCACCTATGCCTTTTCTTAAGACCCAAATATCATCAGTTCAGTTCAGTTGCTCAGCTGTGTCCGACTCTTTGCGACCTCACGGACAGCAGCACGCCAGGCCTCCCTGTCCATCACCAACTCCATCGAGTCAGTGATGCCCACCAACCATCTCATCCTCTGTTGTCCCCTTCTCCTCCTGCCTTCAATCTTTCCCAGCATCAGGGTCTTTTCAAATGAGTCAGCTCTTGGCATCAGGTGGCCAAAGTATCGGAATTTCAGCTTCAGCATCAGTCCTTCCAATGAACATCCAGGACTGATCTCCTTGAGGATGGACTGGTTGGATCTCCTGGCAGTCCAAGGGACTCTCAAGGGTCTTCTCCAACACCACAGTTCAAAGGCATCAATTCTTCGGTGCTCAGCTTTCTTTGTAGTCCAACTCTCACATCCATACATGACTACTGGAAAAACCATAGCTTTGACTAGAAGGACCTTTATTGGTAAAGGTGTCTCTGCTTTATAATATGCTGTCTAGGTTGGTCATAACTTTTTTTCCAAGGAGCAAGTGTCTCTTAATTTCATGGCTGCAGTCACCATTTGCAGTGATTTTGGAGCCCAAAAAAATAAAGTCAGCGACTGTTTCCACTGCTTCCCCATCTATTTGCCATGAAGTGATAGGACCAAATGCCATGATCTTAGCTTTCTGAATGCTGAGTTTTAAGCCAACTTTTTCACTCTCTTTTTTCACTTTCATCAAGAGGCTCTTTAGTTCTTCTTCACTTTCTACCATAAGGGTGGTGTCATCTGCATATCTGAGGTTATTGATATTTCTCCTGGCAATCTTGATTCCAGCTTGTGCTTCCTCCAGCCCAGCGTTTCTCATGATGTATTCTGCATATAAGTTAAATAAGCAGGGTGACAATATAAAGCCTTGGCGTAATCCTTTCTCTATTTGGAATCAGTCTGTTGTTCCATGTCCAGTTCTAGCTGTTGCTTCCTGACCTGCACATAGATTTCTCAAGAGGCAGGTCAGGTGGCCTGGTATTCCCATCTCTTTAAGAATTTTCCAAAGTTTGTTGTGATCCACACAACAAGGCTTTGTCAAAGGCTTTGGCGTAGTCACTAACGCATAAGTAAATGTTTTTCTGGAGCTCTGTTGCTTTTCAGTTTCCAATGCCAATGAATTTTACTCTATTGTTTATCTTAAAGAGGAGAATTATTTCTCATTATCCATGTTTCTATCAACACTTGGAAAATGAAAAGATAAATACAGTAAACCTGATATATACTTTTAAAGGTTGGGAATCACTTATTCCTAAGAGTTTCTTATTAAAAAAATAACTCATTTATGTGAATGTTTCCAGATAACTCAGTGGGTAAAGAATCTGCCTGCAATACAGGAGATGAGAGTTAGATCCCTGGGTCAGGAAAATCTTCTGAAGGAGGAAATAGCAACCCCTCTTATAGACAGAGGAGCCTGGGGGGCTACAGTCCATGGGGTCACAGAGTCAGATACTACTGAGCATGGCACAACATGGTCATGATAGCTATTTAAGTTTGCTGCTCCTGATTTTTGAGCCACTGAAGGTGGGGGAAAACATATCTATCTAGGTGTCAATAAAAAGTAATTGTCTTATATTCTTAGAGAATCTCAGGATTGTTGTTTCATTGCTAGGTCCTGTCTGAGTGTTTTGTGACTCCATAGACTGTAGCACGCCAGGCTCCTCTGTCCTTGGGATTTCCCAGGCAAGAATATTGAAATGAGTTGCCACTTTCTTATCCAGTGAATCTTCCCAACATAGGGATCAAACCCACGTCTCCTGCGTTAGCAGGCAGATCCTTTACCACTGAGCCATCAAGGAAGCCCTAATACTGGGAATTAAAAAAGACTTTAAAAGCACACACATAGATTCATCTAAAGAGCCTATTCCTCTCTAATTTGCGTACACCATGGGATGAAAGTAGCAAGTTGAACTATAAAAGGGATGAGGGTAAAGATCTAAACTTGGGTTTATTTAAAAAAATCAATTTCACAAGAACATAATGGAAACAACTGAGTTTGAAAATTTTCCCAGTAAAAGATAAGATCTTAATCTCAAAGATCTTTAAAAATGACTCAGGAGTTTTCAGCTACCTGATGAGTTTATGTGTCCAGACATTCCTTAGCATTTTTTATCCCTGTAACTATATAAGCAACACTGATCTGTCCCATAGTAGATTACAGTGGTTTTCCCTTCTTCCTGACTCCACTCAGAGAACAACTTAGGAAAGTAATGCCTTTTCAGTCTCATTGGAGCCCCTACAGGGGCAGCACTACAGACGTAGTTGATGAGACATGTGAGGATGCAGAGAAAGTAACTATCAGTGCTTAGGTTTCCCATCAGCACTCCTAGGGAAAGCTGGACACCTTTCATTTTCTGTCCCCTGCCTCATTTTGATATTTTCCTAAAAAATGGTTTTGTAAAGTTACTGTTAATTCTGTTTCTTGAGGCGAAAAATGAGAAGAGCTACTACCGTGCTGCTTATAGCATCGTATATGATGCAATAGATGTAAAACAAGTAAAAATAAAGGAGTACGGGTGGCATAGATCATCTAAAACAAAATGTATTTCCTGTATTGAATGTAAATTCTTACATGCCATCATGATCCTAAATGCTGAAGTTCACATTTTCCAGCAGTTTCTAGCAAAAAAAGAAGATTATGAAGTAACATGGGAGGATTGAGTAAAACTTTGGCAGAGTAGCAACTGTCAACTTTAGTAAGACAATCACTTCTTAAACATATTGGACATTATTTAGTGAATGGGATTATAAAATATGACCACAAAGATCCCCAAATATAGTATCCTACATGATGTGAAGGTGAAACATAACCAAGAACTTTTGCTAAAGTGTTCTCTGTACATTGTCCAACTCTGGGCCTTGTACAAAAATGGAAGCATCTTATCCCTTAAGTATAAGGCTTTCCAGTTCTGACAGCTCATCAACAGAGGTAAATAAACCTTAAATACATCAGAGCCAAGAAAGAGTAAAACGTTTAATACCATTTATAAAGAGGTGCTCAGTTGCTCAGCCGTGCCCAACTCTTTTTATAAAGAGGTGCTCAGTCTCTCAGCTATGCCCAACTCTTTGCAACCCCATGGACTGTAGTCCACCAGAACTCCTCTGTCCATGGAGTTTCCCAGGCAAGAATACTAGAGTGGGTTGCCATTTCCTACTCCAGGGGTTCTTCCTGACCCAGGGATTGAACTTTCATCTCCTGCATTGGCAGGAGGATTCTTTACCACACAGCCACCTGGGAATCCCTAAAGTGAGGATGAGAAGAGATTATTTAGGTGATGGTTCAAATTCATTACATTTTTTGATCTTTTACCAGGGATAGGGCAATAGACTGTGAGCTCCCTGAGGGCAGGCATGTGTCGTGTTGGTAGATGAACGTTTGGGGAATGAATGGCAGTGTATTAGGTGATTTCCTCTACATTACCGTATCTAATCTCTAGTTTATGGATAATGAAACTGTGGCTCAGAGCAGCTGAAGGAGTTATTGCCCAAAGTCACAGCAGTAACAACAGTTCTTGGTCCTCCTTCTTAGCTCCTTGGCCATCCTCTAGGTGTGGTGAATGGGGCCAGAACCGAATTTGTGTTTGGTAGGCCACTGTACCTATATGCTATCTAATAATTGAGGTGGGAGTTGGTGGGAAGTTTCAACCCCTTTGCTGCTGGGATGACAGCAAGAGCCACGCTGGCCAATAAGGATGGTGTTTGCACATTCAGGTTTGGAGGCAGGAAAGTGGCTGCTCAAAGAGATTGGCAGGAAGAAGGGAGACAAAGTGAAATAGTACAAGATGCCCTGCAGAGAGAGGCTGTGGAGGGGGTTTTGAGAAAAGGAAGAAAGATGTAAAGCTAAAGTCTTAGATGGAGAACACATCCCTTAAGAGAAGCAATTAGGGAGCTGTCAGATGGCACGCAGTTGAAAACCCTCTTTTCTTCAGCAAGCACAGTGTTCACCTCCGTCTTAAATGTGATGTCTTGAAGCAGAGCATGTGCTCTGCAAATGACCATGTCTTCCCTGCTCGCTGTTGCTCGGGTCTAGTGGCTTCACTCCCCTAGGAGTAGAGGGAGCCTGGCTTGACTCCTGAGAATATCTGAGTTTGACCCTTGTTCAAGTCCTCCCAAATGTCACAGCCTCAGAAGTGCTTTCTGACACAAAGGAAACAGGAAGCAGTGCTAGCATGCATCAGATTCTTCATAGCCTGCTGCTTGAATTCCCAAAGGCTCACTCTGATTTAATTTATTCCTTGGATGTGTAGATATCACCCTGCTTTCAGCTGTTTCTCTTAACCTAACCTAATTCTTAACTACACAACTGAAATGATTTTTGAAATAAAATCCTCCTTCCATATCCAAATTGCACCTTTTTTTTATGAATGGGATGAATGTGAAATAACATGATGGTGTGAGCAGTCTATGTTCCTGCATAGGCCTCTTTTTTAAAAATGAAAATCTCTTTAGAAAAAAATATTCTAAATATCAAGAAAAGAAGTTAGTGAACAAACTATCCTTTTTCTGAATACCAAATATCTAGTATAAACTTGAAATTTTTAGGAACATTTTGTAATAAAAGAATGTGTGAATAAATCTTGCATTAGCTTTTGTCTACTTCAGTTGCAAGTCTGCATTAACACTTTCCTCCCAGGTGAAAGCAAGTGGTATTTTCTTATCTAGTGTTTATAGAGGCAGAGATCACATCAAGAGAGTGAGAGGCCTTAGATAGCTTGAACTAAATTCATAGGAAACCTAATTGCACACATTCTATACTCTAATTCTATGAATGAAAATTTAATATGATATACACTTGTTAAAATCTGATATATACTTTTATTAACAACTCTTTTAACGTCAAGTGACCAGGAATTTATCAGAAATATGTGCATTGAATCCTATAGCCAAGGACAGAAAACAAATGGGAAATGCACCCTTATAAAACAGAACATGCTTCCATCAGGCTGCAGAATGGGCTCTGCTCTACTCTTAAGACTCAGGGTCAGAGAGAATCTGGAGAGACTCTAGAGTATAGCACCTTCCCTCATGCTCCTGACAGTTTTGTCTGAGTCATTTGTGACTACAGAAATGACCAGATGACTAGAAGATGGGTCTAGGAGAAAAAATAGGAGTGGATTTGGAAAAAATCTTCATGGAATACTTAAAGCTGCCTTCAGTTCCAGAAAAACCAAGCTTCTTTCTACTTTAAGACATTTATACATCCCTCTAAGTGGGAAGGTCTTGCCACCTCTCTGGTACAGACAGTGTTAGTCACTCAGTCGTGTCCGACTCTGTGCGACCCCTTGGACTGTAGCCCGCCTAGCTCTTCTGTCCATGGGATTCTGCAGGCAAGAATACTGGAGTGGGTTGACATTTGTTTCTCCGGGGGATCTTCCTGACCCAGGGATCAAACCCGGGTCTGCTGCATTGCAGGCAGACTCTTTACCCTCTGAGCCACCAAGGGAGCCTCTGATGGTACAGGTGCCAGTCTATTACTATAAATATAAACAAAATGTTCTGAATTACTCTGTATTATAAATATTATGTTATATGAATAAATTGCATATTCTATAATATAAAATATTATAATTATATAAGTCTGTATTATAGAATTATAATTATTCTATATTATGAATGCAAAATAGTAAATGGATTACTTATTCCCTGAAACCTTTTCTAAACTTCTCTCTCAACCCTCTGGGCTGCCCACCTAGGCAATTCAGCTTACACGGGATCACTGGCACTCTGTAGTGAGGGACTGAAGGTCAAGGTCCTTTCTAATCTCCAGCCGGAGACAAAGCTTTTCTCTGAGTAGGCACTCACCAGTAAGTAGAAAAGGATTTGTTTTACAGTCTTTGCATCTACTTGCCCCCGAAAGCCACTAAGATCTGAAGACTGAGCAATGTTTAGGTAAAAAGTAAATGATTTTTAGTATTAAACATGTATACTTTCATGGGACATACACACACATGCTACATGAACTTGCTCTGGATATGCCCAATTCCAAAATAGTCACCATTTCTTGTGACAAGGATTAATAGAAATAGAGGGCATGCACTTTTAAGATGGACAGACCAACATCTAAATTTCTGCTCCTTCATGTTCAGTTATGAGGCTATAGGCAAATTCTGTCTCTCAGTTTCTTCATCTGAACCATGAAGAACTCATGAAGAAACTGAGAGAGTTTAAGACATTTATACATCCCTCTGTCTGAACTGTTGTGAGGATCAAATGGGACAATGTGTAAGAAATGCCTATTATACTATATGCTCAATAAATTGTAGTTGTTCAGTCGCTCAGTCCTGTCTGACTCTTTGCGACCTCGTGGACTGCAGCATGCCAGGCTTCCATGTCTTTCACCATCTCCCAGATCTTGCTCAAACTCATGTCCATTGAGTCAGGGATGCCATCCAACATCTCGTCCTCTGTTGTCCCCTTCTCCTCCCACCTTCAATCTTTCCCAGTATCACGGTCTTTTCTAATTGAGTTGGCTCTTCGCATCAGTTGGCCAAAGTATTGAAGTTTCAGCTTCAGCATCAGTCCTTCCAATGAATATTCAGGGTTGATTTCCTTTAGGACTGACTGGTTTGATCTCCTTGCAGTCCAAGAGGCTCTCAAGAGTCTTCTCCAACACCTCAGTTCAAAAGTATCAATTCTTTGGCACTCAGCCTTCTGTATGGTTCTACTCTCACATCCATACATGACTACTGGAAAAACCATAGCTTTGACTATATGGACCTTTGCTGGCAAAGTAATGTCTCTGCTTTTTAATATTTTTAATTAATGTCTCTGCTGTCTAGGTTGGTCATAATTTTTCTTCCAAGGAGAAAACGTCTTTTAATTTCATGGCTGCAGTCACCATCTGCAGTGATTTTAGAGCCCAAGAAAATAAAGTCTGTCACTGTTTCCATTGTTTTCCCATCTCTTTGCCATGAAGTGATGGGACTGGATGCCATGATCTTAGTTTTTTAAATGTTGAGTTTTAAACCAGCTTTTTCACTCTCCTCTTTCACCTTCATCAGGAGGCTCTTTCAGTTCAATTCAGTCGCTCAGTCATGTCCGACTCTGCGACTCCATGAATCGCAGCATGCCAGGCCTCTCTGTCCATCACCAACTCCCGGAGTTTACTCAAGCTCATGTCCATCGAGTCGGTGATGCCATCCAGCCATCTCATCCTCTGTCATCCCCTTCTCCTCCTGCCTTCAATCCCTCCCAGCATCAGAATCTTTTCCAATGAGTCAGCTCTTCACATGAGGTGGCCAAAGTATTGGAGTTTCAGCTTCAGCATCAGTCCTTCCAATGAACACCCAGGACTAATCTCCTTTAGGATGGACTGCTTGGATCTCCTTGCAGTCCAAGGAACTCTCAAGAGTCTTCTCCAACACCACAGTTCAAAAGCATCAATTTTTCGGCGCTCAGCTTTCTTCACAGTCCAACTCTCACATCCATATATGACCACTGGAAAAACCATAGCCTTGACTAGATGGACCTTTGTTGGCAAAGTAATGTCTCTGCTTTTTAATATGCTATCTAGGTTGGTCATAACTTTCCTTCCAAGGAGTAAGCTCTTTAGTTCCTCTTCAATTTCTGCCATAGGGGTGGTATCATCTGCATATCTGAGGTTATTAATATTTCTCCCAGCAATCTTGATTTCAGCCTGTGCTTCATCCAGCCCAGCATTTCACATGATGTACTCTGCATATAAGTTAAATAAGCAGGGTGACAATATATGCCTTGATGTACTCCTTTCCCAATTCTGAACCAGTCTGTTGTTCCATGTCCGGTTCTAACAGTTGCTTCTGGGCCTGCATACAGGTTTCACAGGAGGCAGATAAGGTGGTCTGGTATTCCTATTTCCTTTAGAATTTTTCACAGTTTGTTTTGATCCGCACAGTCAAAGGCTTTAGCATAGTCAATGAAGTGGAAGTAGGTGTTTTCCTGAAATTCTCTTGCTTTTTCTATGATCCAACAGATGTTGGCAATTTGATCTCTGGGTTCCCTTGTCTTTTCTAAATCCAGCTTGAACTGAAATTTCTCAGTTCATGCACTGTTGAAATCTAGCTTGGAGAATTTTGAGCACTACCTTGTTATTGTATATGAAATGAGTGCAATTGTGTGGTAATTTGAACATTAATTGGTATTGTCCTTCTTTGGGATTGGAATGAAAACTGACTTTTCCCAGTCCTGTGGCCACTGCTGAGTTTTCCAAATTTGTGGCATATTGAGTGCAGCGCTTTAACCGCATCATCTTTTAGGATTTGAAATAGCTCAGCTGGAATTCCATCACTTTTATTAGCTTTGTTCATGGTAATGCTTCCTAAAGCCCACTTGATTTCACATCCCAGAATGTCTGGCTCTAGGTGAGTGATCACACCATGGTGGTTATCTGGGTCATGAAGAATTTTTTTGTATAGTTCTTCTGTGTATTTGTGCCACCTCTTCTTAACCTCTCCTGCTTCTGTTAGGTCCTTACCATTCTGTGCTTTATTGTGACCATCTTTGCATGAAATGTTCCTTTGATATCTGTAAATGGTAGATGTTATTTTTATTCTGTGAGGAAGAATGGAAAGAGCATAACATTTGTTGGGTGCCTGCTATTTGCCATGCTTTGCATCTAGAGCTTTGCACATACCATCTCGTTCTACAAACACACACACACACAGAGTTAGGAAATAACTGTTAAAAGATAATTTTTTAAGTTAAACTCATGACTCTCACAAATATGAGATGAACTAGTATCAAATTTTTTACTTTATTTAATGACAAAATTAGTAACATACTAAAACTGATTTAAGGAGAATAAAAAACAACAACAACACATATTTAGGCAACCAGGGCTTCCCTGGTGGACCAGATGGTAAAGAATCTGCCTGCTGTGCAGGAGATCTGAGTTCTATCTCTGGGTTAGGAAGATCCCCTGGAGAAGGGAATGGCTACCCACTCCAGTATTCTTGCCTGGATAATTCCATGGGCAGAGGAGCCTGGAGGGCTTTAATCCATGGGTTCACAAAATCTGTAAATAGCAGTATATGGATTCAAACATCTTTCATCATTCCAAAATTAGAGTGACTTTATTTGAAGTACTTGGATTTGTTTTCTTTTTATTTTTAGAGGATGAACAATCAATACATTCGTCGGGAAGTCTTCTGCTGTGAAACCTGTCATGAGCTCAAAAGCTTCTGGGAGAAGGAAATTAGCAAACAGACCTGTTACCGGGAACTGGAGGAAGATCGTCAGGGAAGGAGTGCCCTGAGAAAGTATGTGAATTGTTTTTTCACTGTTTTACAAGGGAGATTTCCCCAGAAATATACCAGATGTGAAGATGGAGAAGCTGAATTATTTTCATTACCTACTGTCCTCATTATGGAAATGTTGGATGCGATATTGTTAGGTCAGTGAAAGCCACAAATCAAAAGGAGAATAAGGCTTAGAAGGAAGGTGTTTATTATAGTCACAGCTTTCAGAGAGAGTATCGCTGCATGCCATTCAGTGCCACAGGGGAAGCACCGGGTTTTGGCCAGGTGACAGAAGATGAAAGCAAGGGGTAAGTCTAAGTCAGAGCCTTTATTGGTGTTTCCAAGGAAAAGACAAGTCAAGGCAGAGTAAACAGCTTAGGATTGGCTAGTTTGAGTAATGCCCAGGGGTTTTGGGATTTATGGGTGGTCTCTAGTTGTCTTGTGCTTGTCCTGGCCCTGGGATGGTATAGGGCAGAAGAAATATGGCTTTATGTATGATAGAGAGATAAGGAGGTGGTAGGGGCCATAGACACAGGATTGGTTGACATGCAAAAGAGAGGGCTAGCCCTGGGAAGGGCAGCCTTTCTGTGGCCATCGAGCTTTCTAAGATGTCAAAATATCATAAAATAGAGAAAATTACAGACATGATTTATTCATCTACTCATGCCACCATCTATATCAGGATTTCTCAACCTTTTAGCATTACTGACATTTAGGGCCTTATAATTCTTTGTTAGTGGAGTGGCTGTCCTGTGCTTTGTAAGAAGTTTAGCAGTATCCCTTAAAACATTAGATGCTGGTAGGATTCCTTTCCCCCATTGTGACAACAAAAATTATCTTCCAACATTGCCATATGTCCCCTGGAGGACAAAGTCACCCCTGATTGAGAACCAATGATATAGATATGAACAAGCTTTTTTGGTATAAACAAAATTGAGTTTCTGTTATTTATATCTTAATGAACTGAAAAAATCTCTTCCTCACCCTGCCTCTGTTGCAATCCCCAGGACACAAGGTCACACTGAATTTCAGAGTTAGATCAACAGATGTGTATAAGTGTGAAAGATCCCACCTTTGAGATCCTACATATTAAGATCTGGGGTGGGGAGGATAATATGGTCTTCCCTTCACTGGCAGTTGAACTTGTTTTAGCTAAAGAGTCTGCTGAGAGGGGAACATTTATTTGTGTGAGAAGACATGTGTCACAGGTGTCAACATTGCTCTGACTAAGACGGCCAGCACTTGCCCTCACATGTGTAGTGCCTTGGAGCAGACAGATCAGCTCAGCTTTTCAGGGACTGTCTGAGTTCTCCATCACTGAAATGGGAATAGCCCAGCCACGCTGTCTGTTTGCTAAGATGCTCATTCACAAGTGTAATGGCATCTGTGTTCTGAGGGACAATGAGGCATGTGCCTCCATGTTTCTGAGTATGCTGAGCTAAAAACACATATAATTCACATGTATTGTGTTGCACCAACATTAACTTCTTAAAACCCTTCGTCAGCTCCTAAGGGGAAATAGCCTCTCAGTACCCAGAGAAATCAAAATCAAATGTCAGAATATTTGTTTATATATTGCTAATGTAACCATACAGTTTGAAACTTTGTCCTAGAAAATTATCTTCCAGAATACACTTGACCAGACCAATGAATGGCAATAAACACTTGGGTTCTTATTTCAGCCCCCTGGGTTATGACTTTCCAAAATGCATATATGTAAGTGACAAACACACACTTTAAAAAAACTTTTACCCTCCATTAAAAAAAGTGGCAAATGCAAGCCACTGTGCAATCAAGAAATGTTCTAAATGAGTGGTAGAAGACAAAAATCTAAAAAAAGAAAATCTCAAAAATTTTCACCAATGCCAGAGCCAATAATGCCTTCTGTTGCCAAGCTAAGCTAACCAGCAAGACCTTGTGCCAAATCTGGGTAGAGTGGAAATAGGTGTTTTACCATGGACATACTTATTAGCTCATGCCTATGGGTTCACTGATGGAGAGGCATGCAGCCAGAGCTGTGGGGAATCCATTTACCCTGGGAACACATGTGAGTTGAAGAGGTCCTGGAGATGAGATCACAAGGCAAAGTGGATGGTCTCAGAACTAGAAATCCTCTTACTCTCTCTGAGTCTGGCTACAAAGAAGCAATAGCAGGTGTCAGTCCCCTGGAGAAGTAGAAAACGGGTTTGAAATAACTGTTGAAGCAATCTGAGAGAAGTCAAGCGTGCTGTGGGAATAATGAGCAAATCTCCTAGTGTGTTGGGACAGTCCAGATGTATGTATATCATTTTGTTATCATCATGTATTATGCTCTTTTTTATTTTCCAAAGTATCTCAATTTAGATGATAACTTACATGAACCTCTAACTCTAAATAACCAGGCTGAAACTATATTTGAGTAACTGTATAATACTTATATGAAAAAAATAATGTTTTAAGGTAATAAGTATGACCTTCAAAATTCTTCTTCAGAATTTATCAGAACTCACAATGTCAATATACATTAAATCTGGTTGACTTGTGTAACAAGAGGTGTTTATTAGTCCTCACCCCAAGACCATTCACCTTCCTTTGTTTTGATTCCTGCTTATCAGTTATGTCAACTATGCTGTGGTTTTGGGTTCTTCCTACCCAATCATTTCTTCTTTCCTCACCCCACCCCCCAGCCCCTGCTTTATTTTCCATAGGTAATTCCTTCAATTATGCTTCTTGGAGGACCCAAACTGACACATTTTTTTGGGCCTAGCAAGCATGTGATAGAAAAACACTAATTATATGCCCAACTGATCTCTGATTCTTAGGATTCTAGTTTAAGATTCACCACCCTCCTCACCAAACCCTGCTTTCTAGTCAAAACCCATACTAATCAAGCAGAATTTGTATTCCTAGATATTAATTACAACTCCTCCACAAATCATATGGATCTAGAACAATAAATAGTAGGTATTATTTGGTCTCCATTTGAAAAGTGAGGTCAATATTTCTAGGCTTAAGGGAAAAAAGTTCTCTTCAAGCTTTAATGTCTGTTTAATTATTCTTCTACTGTATCTGACTTTTTTTTAAGTATTTTTAAGTATTTTTTTTTAAGTATTATCTTTTTCATATTGACCTTTCTTACTACAGACTAAAAGGTCCATATACATACTGCCATTCACCAAATTACTGAGAGCACGAAGATTAAGAGAAGCAGCACAGTAATGAAAGATAGTGACCAGAAGGGGGAAGTTAACAGTATAAATACTCATAAAACAGGATTTAATGTGGATTTAGGTGGATAGTGGCGTCTATCATCCACCTGGTAATATATAGTGATATAGCTACTATAAAAAGTGAATAAATGTGTCATAAACCCCAGATTCCTAAATTCTGTTCCTATAATAAATTCATCATTCCAAATGTGTTCATTTGGGTACTCCAAGAAGCAGAGGGCAAGATGAAGTTAGATGAGTATGAGATTTACTGGGGGACACTCCTGTGAGAGAAAAATGGGAAGCAAGTTATGTTGTGCTGGTAAATATTTAACAACTACTTCTCTGTGGAGTATATGTATATACACACACACACACTCAACATTCAGAAAACTAGGACCATGGCGTCTGGTCCCATCACTTCATGGCAAATAGATGGGGAAACAATGGAAACAGTGACAGACTTTATTTTGGGGGGCTTCAAAATCACTGCAGATAGTGACTGCAGCCATGAAATTAAAAGACACTTGCTCCTTGGAAGAAAAGTTATGACCAACCTAGATAGCATATTATGAAGCAGAAACATCACTTTGCCAACAAAGGTCTGTCTAGTCAAAGCTTTTGTTTGTTTTTCTGGTATTGAGCTTCATGAGCTGCTTGTATATTTTGGAAATTAGTTCTTTGGCATTTGTTTCATTTGCTATTATTTTCTCCCATTATGAGAGTTGTCTTTTCACCTTGCTTATAGTTTCCTTCATAGTGAAAAGGCTTTTAAGTTTAATTAGGTGCCATTTATTTATTTTTGTTTTTATTTCCATTACTTTATTTTTCTTGGCTCCAAAATCACTGCAGATGGTGATTGCAGCCATGAAATTAAAAGACCTTACTCCTTGGAAGGAAAGTTATGGCCAACTTAGACAGCATATTAAAAAGCAGAGACATTACTTTGCCAACAAAGGTCCGTCTAGTCAAAGCTGTGGTTTTCCAGTGGTCATGTATGGATGTAAGAGTTAGACCATAAAGAAAGGTGAGCGCCGAAGAATCGATGCTTTGAACCGTGGTGTTGGAGAAGACTCTTGAGAGTCCCTTGGACTGCAAGGAGATCCAACCAGTTCATCCTAAAGGAAATCAGTCCTGAATATTCATTGGAAGGTCTGATGCTGAAGCTGAAACTCCAATACTTTGGCCACCTCATGCGAAGAGCTGAGTCATTTGAAAAGACCCTATTGCTGGGAATGATTGAAGGCAGGAGAAGAAGGGGATGACAGACGATGAAATTGTTGGATGGCATCACCGACTCAATGGACATGAGTTTGGGTAAACTCTGGGGGTTGGTGATGGATAGGGAAGCCTGGTGTGCTGCAGTCCATGGGGTCGCAAAGAGCTGGACATGACTGAGCAACTGAACTGAACTGAACTGATATATATACACTTATATGTACATAGTTTATTATAAATTTTACTGAGAAAAAGATGTACAACACAAATCTTTACAAACCATAAGAAAACATGCAATGCTTTTTATTACACATTTCATATAGCTAACAGATTCTCATAGCATCTTTCTATTGGCATTTGCTAACCTTTGTGTCTATAGTCCACCTGTGATTGCAATTCAGCTATGATTTGATGAAACCAGACAAACAATAAATGCTTAATATTTTCAGCTTTCTGGGTCATATGCTCTTGTGTTGCAACTATTCAATTCTGCTACTGTGTGAAAGTAGTCACGGACAGTATGTCAACAAATGGGCAGGGCTATATTCTGATAAAAGTTTATTTACAAAAACAGGCAGTTGGCCAGCTGGATCTCTGAGCAACACATTTTCATGCTCACCACACAAAGGAAAAGTTAAAACCCCTTTAATTAATGATGAACCTACATGATACTAGGGCTTCACAGGTGGCACAGTGGTAAAGAATCTGACTGCCAATGCAGAAGACTCTAGAGACACAGTTTCAATCCCTGGGTTGGGGAGATCCCTTTGATAAGGAAATGGCAACCCTCTCCAGGGGATCTTCCTGATCCAGGAATGAGACTGGGGTCTCCTGCATTGCAGGTGGATTCTTTACCAACTGAATTACCAGGGAAGTCCATGTGTAAGGTCAGTTCAGTTCAGTTCAGTTCAGTCGCTCAGTCGTGTCCGATTCTTTGTGACCCCATGAATCGCAGCACGCCTGGCCTCCCTGTCCATCACCAACTCCCGGAGTTTACTCAAACTCATGCCCATCGAGTCGGTGATGCCATCCAGCCATCACATGCCCACTAATGGAAAAGCATCAGTTACAAGTTTTATCTCCCCTTTCAAACTGGAAAATTATATCTTTGTGTCATTCATTCTATTTAAAGCTGAAGCAGAATGAGGATGATAACCAATGTCTTTACAGTATTCCCCCATGTCCCTAATTCTCTCAATATTTCAACTTTCAATCCTTGGTTGCTAATGTGCTTAAGCAACAACTACCACCAACCAACAGGCCAACATTCCAAATTCTTTCCATTCTCTCTTGAGCCCATAATTGAGCAGACTTTTAAGTAAGAAGTTTCCTGGAGACAGTTTGGTAATTGATGCCTAGAGCTTTCAAAATATTTATACCCTCAGACTTCCCTGGTGGTCCAATGGTTAAGAATCTCCCTGCCAATACAGGGGACCATGGGTTTGATCCCTGGTCTGGGAAGATTTCACATGCTTTCACAACTACTGAGCCCGCACCCTACAACTATAGAAGCCTGCATGCCTTAGAGTCTATGCTCTGCGACAAGAGAGACCACTGCAATGAGACTAGACAGTAGCCCCTGCTAGACACAACCAGAGAAAGCCTGAGCATAGCAATGATGACCCAGTGCAGTCAAAAATAAAAACAAATTAAAAAAAATTACACCCTCTCGTTATTCACCTCTGGGAATCTCTTCAATGAAAGTAGACTAGTATATAGAAAGAGTATTACATATTGTCATATTCATTTTAGCATTATTTACAAGACTGAAAAGTAAAGCTGAATCCAAGTTTTCTTTATTCTTTACTATATATTCTCATTTATCCATAATAATCGTGCACTGCTTTAGCATTGTTATGAATTGTGCCTCCCACCCTGCAAATTTGTATGTGGAAGTCCTAACCCCCAGTCCTACGTCAGAACGTGACTGTATTTGGAGATAGGGCCTTTAAAAAAGATGAGAGTTGAAATGAGGCCTTTTATGGTAATTCCCAGCCCAATCTAACTGTTGTTCTGATAAGAAGAGGTTTGATACACAAAGGGACACCAAGAATGCACAAACACAGAGAAAAGGCCATGTGAGGATGGATTAAGAAGGCCACCTGCATGCAAAGGAAAGAGGCCTTGGGAGAAATCAAACCTGCTGACACCTCCATCTCAAGCTTCCATCCTCTAAAACTATGAGACAATAAATGTCTGTTGTTTAAGCCAAACAATCTGTGTTATTTCTTTATGGCTGCCCTAGTAAATGAATAAAAGCATTTATCCAACTTAAGAAACTAACCAATTGTATACCTTGGAAAACCAGTGTCCTTCTCAGTTAGGCTCCTTGACATGCTCTCCAGAGGAAATAGCCATCAACAATTTCTCACATATGTCTCCCCAAAACTTTCCTTTTAATAAGCAACTAAATATGTGTGCTATATTTCTATGCAAAATGGGACCTATACAATCTTCACTATTCTGCAACTTCCTTTGTTAACTTACTCTATCTTGAAAGTTTTTCTATATTAACATTTTCAGTTCTTCTTTAATGTTTTCTACTGTAATGACGTGACAATCAATTTAACCAATCACCTTGAAGGACGTTTAAGTTGTTTTTCATTTTGGGACTTTTCAGTTAATGTTGCAATAATAGTTATACATACATTTTTCATACATGGATAATATTATGGGATAAGTTCATAGAAATTAAGATGTTTTGTCAAAGGATGAATGTTTAAAATATTGACAACTATTGCTCTCTTGTCTTGCAAAGAGGTTGTTTTAGTTTAAACTTCCACTCAAGCGTGGGAATGCCAAATTTTACTGTCACTCATTCTCTGTGTTGTCAAACTTTTAATCACTTTTAATCTAACAGGTGAAAATGGCATCTCACTGTTTTAAACTGATTTTAATTAATTACAAGTTTGGTTGAGATTTTTTTTTTTTTTTCCATTGGGTTGAGATCTTTTCATATACATAGGAACTAGCTGGATTTTTTTTTTTTAACTGTCTGTAGATGTTTATTCTACTCCATGTAACAAAGCTATGAAGTTCCATGTTTAAATGTACAGTGATATAATACTTTACAATATAAAATACAATTTATAGAAATTTCTATCAAGTAAACCTAAAGAAACACACTTGATTTTTTACATTTGGTTGTATTTAAATTAGAAAATTTTTGTTTTACATGTAAAAAAAAAAACTTCACATCACATTAGTTGAGATCTTTTCATGTGCATAGGAACTAGCTGGATTTTTTTTCTAAGGAAACTATATTTATATATGTATAGCTTGTGCCTGTTAGATTATAGACTTTCTTTTTCTTAATTGATTTATATGTCTGCATTTCTTTTCTTTTTGTATACAGATCTATGAGTCTGGCAAATGCTCAGAATCACATAATCACCACAGTCAAAATATAGAATAATTCCATCACTCTGAAAAAATCCCCTTATGCTTCTGCTTTGGGTCAACCTCTGTGCCAATTTTCAGTCCACAGCAACCACTGATCTATTCTACTTCACTATAGTTTTGCCTTTTCCAGAATGTCATAAATGAATTATACAGTATGTAGTCTTTTATGCCTGGTTCTTTTCATTGAGCACAATGTACTTGGGATTTCTTCTTCTAGTGTGTATCAATTGTGTGTATCCATTCCTTCTCATTGATGAGTACTTTTCTGTGTAGGAATGTATCATAACTTGGTGATCCACTCCCCCACTGAAGTACACTTAGGTTATTTCCAGGTTTTGGTGACTATAAATAAAGTGCTATAAACATTTACATACAGATTTCTATGTGAACATAAATTTCTATTTGTCTTGAGTAAACTCTCAGGATTGAGATTACTGGGTCATATGGTTAACATACGGTTAACTGTGTAAGAAACTGTTTTACAAACTGACTGCACCATTTTGCATTTTAATAACAATGTAAGAAAATTCCAATTACTCAGAATCTTGACTAATGCTTGGTGTGAGTTTTTTTGTGAAGGTTTTTTTGGTTTGGTGGGTGAAGGTTGAATTTTAGTTTTGCCACGGGAGGTGTAGAGAGACAGAATTGGCTTTGTTTTTGTTTTGGTCTTTCTGTCAAGTGAGTGATACCTCATCATGGTTTTAATTTGTATTTTCCTAATTATATTGAGCATCTTTTATCTGTTTATTTGCCACTCATCCTAATTATGTTGAGTATGTCTTATGGGTTTATTTGCCACTCATATAACTTCTTTAGAAAAATGGCCGTTCAAATATTTTATCCATTATATTATTTTCTTATTATTGAGTTTGAAATATTATATTGTCTAGAAACAAGTCTCTTATCAGACATGTTAAGTGCAAATATTGTTAATGGCTTGTCTTTTATTCTCTTCACAGTATCTTTCACAGAGCAAATGTTTTAATTTTGATAAAGTCCCAAATTTTCTCTTCTTTTATGAATCATGCTTTTTTGTGTTGTATATAAGAATTTTTCCCTGATCCCAACCAAGATCATGAAGATATTGTTTTTTTGGCTTTGTTGTTGAAGCCTTAGTCTCACTTACCTTCAAGTCTATGATCCATTTTTAGTTAATTTTGTATAAGATGTGGAGTGTGGGTCAAGGGCCATGTTGTTTTTAATATGGATGTATAATGTTCCAGTACCATTTTTTCAAAAGCTATCCTTCGTGCCAGGTGGCTCAGTGGTAAAGAACCTGCCTGCCAATGCAGGAGATGTGAGTTTGATCCTTGGGTTGGGAAGATCCCTTGGAGGAGGAAATGACAACCCACTCCAGTATTATTGCTGGGAAAATCCCATGAACAGAGCCTGGTGGGCTACAGTCCATGGGGTCACAAAGAGGTGGACGTAACTGAGTGACTCAGCGCTCACACATTCTTCCTCCATTGAGTTGTCTTTGTCGCTGATCAAAAATCAATTGTCTGTGTTTGTGTGTATTTATATCTATACTCTCTATTGTGTTCTATGATCCGTTTGTTCCTTCCCTGATGCTACACTGTCTTGATGATGGTAGCTTTATTTTAAGCCTCGTAAGTCACATAGTATATATCCTCCAACTTTCTTCTACTTTAAAATTGTTTTGCTAATCAACTTCTCTTGCCTTTCCATATAAAATTTAGAATCAGCTTGTTTATAGCTACAGAAAATTCCTGCTGGGATTTTGATTGATATTACACTGAATCCACATATGGATTTTGGAAGGAGTAAATTTTGGAGAAAACTACGCATTCATAGACTGTTCATTACTCTTATTATTTTCTTCATTAATTTGTAAAAAAAAAAAAATTTGTTTCTCTTAAAAATATTCTTCAGAAGAAAATAAACTTCACTGGACCAGCAGATGTGGAAACAAATGCAATAACCATGAATATTGTTTCTTCTCCTCAGGCTCAGAGAAGAATGGAAGCAGAGACTGGAGAAAAGGCTGAGGATGTTGGACAATCCTGATGGAAAGGAAAAGCAGGAAAACACTGTGGGCTGAGAGCTTCCGGCTTCATCCACTTCAAAGATAACAAACCACCAAGGGCACTTTTCTAGGAGAAAAACTAACACCCAAGTTATGTTGACTTACTCAGCAGGACACTCTTTATTTGCTCTCCCATTTGTGAAGGGATTTACATGTGAAACCTCCCCTAGTGCTAATGGGACTCTTTATCCATCTCAATCCTCCCTGTCACAGAGGACAGGATGACCGCCAATGGGATATGAAGCTTGGGGTATCTAATATAAAAATCTCTTGGAATTAGCACTTCCAAGTTTCAAAGATCCACGTAATGTACTTTATTTCCACATTTTCTTCTCATTTTGAAATCTGAATATTTTATTCAAGCTTACCAGGGGCAATTACTGTTTGGGAACCTGGCTTCCCTAATTATTCTGGAAAAACAGAGTCATACAATCTTTTTTCCTGTCCCCACCCCCTCCCCCTTTTTTAAATGAAGACAGAAATGCTACTACTAACAGAAAGAAAGCTAAAGAAATTATTCTTATAAAAAGAATAATTTTTAACATTATGGTTTGAAAATGAACTGAACTAAATTATTTTCTCCTCATACAAATTTTTATAAACTTTTAAGTAGAAGCATGCAGTGAAAGCAGGATAATGTTAATAAACTTGGTTGTTGTGTCCTCAATGGTGTGTGTCCTGTGTTAACTCCCTCATGCCTGTCATGATTAGTTCTCTGATGCTCTAGCAAGTGTCAGCTCCAGCTGCCTTTAGACACATTTGGGAATTTAAAGTCACTTTCATGGAAGCCTCCTCTTGGGCCCAGACATGATCATGGTCACAGATCAGGAGGGATTCTGTCAGTCACAGGAACTAGGGCTCCTCCAGTCCTCTACCCAGGGATTCCTCACTGCGAACAAGAGCAGTGTGAAAAGCCCCAGCCAGCCAAAGAGCCCAGATGGCCAGAGGGACCCAGAGAATGACACGCACGGTGTTGGGGAGGGTATCACAGCACTCACAGATGCTATGGGGTGGCATAAACTTCTGCCACTGCAGAACTAAAAGAGATCCTATGGCTAAGGGGGTCACAGGGTGGCAAGAGGGCTAGAGAGGTGATTCCACAATCCCTCAGTTATGAGATCCAGAGTACATGCTCAAATCCTTGCTATAGGCTCTTATCCAATTCAGATATGACTAAGTGAAGTAAAAGTCACTCAGTTGTGTCTGACTCTGCAGCCCCATGGACTATAGAGTCCATGGAATTCTTTAGGCCAGAATACTGGAGTGGGTCGCCTTTCTCTTCTCAAGGGGATCGTCCCAACCCAGGGATTGAACCCAGGTGTCCCACATTGCAGGCGGATTCTTTACTAGCTGAGCCACAAGGGAAGCCCAAGAATACTGGAGTGGGTAGCCTATCCCTTCTCCAGCAGATCTTCCCAACCCAGGATCTCCTGCCTTGCAGGCGGATTCTTTACCGACTGAGCTATCAGGAGGCCCAGATACAACTAATAAGCTGTAAATTACAGCTGGGAAAATTTGAGCAAAGTTTGGGGAAAGAGGCTAATAATAAAATGAAAATTTAGTAAGGACAGAGAGCCATGGGAATAAATATCAGAATACCTAACCACATCGGAGGGTCAGAGAAAGCCCCTTGAGACACTGATGTTTAAGCTGAGGCCTATAAAAATGAGTAAGAGTCATGCAGAAGAAAAGAAACAGCATGAAAGAAGAACTAAAGAGGAGCAGTAGGACTGCAGGGTAGAGGAGGACTGAGGGTCCTGGGAAGTGATGAACTGGGAAATATGTGTCTATAACCCAGGATGAAGAGGGCAACTATTTTATAGGAGGGTGGAGATGTGAGCAGGGACCTCTGGAGCCCAAGCTAAAGATTCTGTATTGATCCACAGGGAATTAGAAAGACCTTGACAGGTAGTGAAATGAACAGATTAGATTTGCATTTATAATTTTTTTGAATTTTGTGTATACATATATATGTGTGTCTAATTTTATAGAGGTACATAAATATACATGCTGATATGATTTTATTACAGTTTTTAAGTTCAGTCGCTCAGTCATGTCTGACTCTTTGCGACCCCATGAATCGCAGCACGCCAGGCCTCCCTGTCCATCAACAACTCCCGGAGTTTACTCAAACTCATGCCCATCGAGTTGGTGATGCCATCCAGCCACCTCATCCTCTGTCATCCCCTTCTCCTCCTGCCCCCAATCCCTCCCAGCATCAGGGTCTTTTCCAGTGAGTCAACTCTTCGCATGAGGTGGCCAAAGTATTGGAGTTTCAGCCTCAGCATCAGTCCTTCCAAGGAACACCCAGGACTGATCTCCTTTAGGATGGACTGGTTGGATCTCCTTGCAGTTCAAGGGACTCTCAAGAATCTTCTCCAACACCACAGTTCAAAAGCATCACTTCTTCAGTGCTCAGCTTTCTTCACAGTCCAACTCTCACATCCATACATGACCACTGGTAAAACCATAGCCTTGACTAGATGGACCTTTGTTGGCAAAGTAATGTCTCTGCTTTTTAATATGCTATCTAGGTTGGTCATAACTTTCCTTCCAAGGAGTAAGCATCTTTTAATTTCATGGCTGCAATCACCATCCACAGTGATTTTGGAGCCCCAAAAATAAAGCCTGACACTGTTTCCACTGTTTCCCCATCTATTTGCTATGAAGTGATGGGACCAGATGCCATGATATTAGTTTTCTGAATGTTGAGCTTTAAGCCAACTTTTTCACTCTCCTCTTTCACTTTCATCAAGAGGCTTTTTAGTTCCTCTTCACTTTCTGCCATAAGGGTGTTGTCATCTGCACATCTGAGGTTATTGATACTCCTCCTGGCAATCTTGATTCCAGCGTGTGCTTTGTCCAGCCCAGCGTTTCTCAGGATGTACTCAGTTCCTCATCAGGGAGAGAAAAAAAGAGTACAGTACGTATAGATAGACACATAGGTAGACTCAAAGAGAGAGTCATGCCCTTGTGATAGTTTGTCATTTATATGAGTCATTTCTTCCAGGTTTCCTTTGGCCAGTCATTCTGTACACCGGTTCTGAGTCTGCATTTGATATATCTCAGGACCCTTCTATGTGTGCACACACATCTCTCAGCCAAGATGGATTCCAGGGAAGAGGACTATAGGTAGCTTGGCATCACTCCCCTTTTTACTTCCAAGGAGTTTCCTAGTCAGAAGATCTCCCTGACTTTTAGAATGAGAAATAAGTGGTCTCTTATCTCTTATCTTGGCAGGCCCAGCCTCCTCTCTAGATTGTCCTGCTATTGGTATTTTGGAGTTCCTGTCCACAGGGAATGAACTCCAATTGCTCACACTGGGGAATGCATCTACCTTCTGCCTCAGTCAGAATCATCTAGAAAACTTTTATTAAAGTTTATGGATCCCTGGACTCCACCCCCAGAGATCCTAATTCTGTTGGTCTAGTATGGCGCTCAGGAATTACTGCATTTTCATTTGAACGACCCAGGATATTCTGATGCTTAGCCAGACCTGGGAATGACTTCTCCCGAGGGCACAGGATTGAGTGGAGAAAGACATACAAAACTGAACCAGTCAGCAAGGTGTACACTAGGTCTCTAAAACTTGGTCATCCGGAACAGCTGAAACTTTGTACCATCTTTCCATTTCCTCCAGGCTCCAGCCCTTGGCAACCACTGTGGTGAATTGTGTATCTGAAATTTGCTCAAAGAGTAGACTTTAAGTGTTCTCAGCATACATCAGTTCAGTTCAGTTCAGTCGCTCAGTTGTGTCCGACTCTTTGCGACCCCATGAATCGCAGCACACCAGGCCTCCCTGTCCATCACCAACTCCCGGAGTTTACTCAAACTCATGTCCATCGAGTCGGTGACCCATCCAGCCATCTCATCCTCTGTCATCCCCTTCTCCTCCTGCCCTCAGTCTTTCCCAGCGTCAGGGTCTTTTCCAATGAGTCAGCTCTTCGCGTGAGGTGGCCAAAGTATTGGAGTTTCAGCTTCAGCATCAGTCCTTCCAATGAACACCTAGGACGATCTCCTTTAGGATGGACTGGTTGGATCTCCTTGCAGTCCAGTGGACTCTCAAGAGTCTTCTCCAAGCATACATACACATACAAAATAAGGCAACTAAGTGAGATGATGGAAATGTTAATTAGCTTGGCTGTGGTAATCATTTCACAAATTATATATGTATCAAATCATTATGTTGTATATCTTAAATACATATAATTTGTCAATTTTATTTTAGGATAGAGGGATGGAAACTGAATCAACATGGTAAGGCCACAAGAAAGGCATAAGGATCCAGCTTGAAAGAAGCATGGAGGTCTCACAGAGAGGTCGAGATCAGGCCTTCAAGGATGGGGAACAGCATTCCTGAGGAATGAGCTTTTAGCTGGAGAGATGCCTTGGGGTTAAATGAGGAGGCCCTTAAAATGCTGGCTAAGGAGCTGATGAGTCTCCAAAGTTGATGAGTCTCCAATGGCAATGGAGACTCATCAAAGGTTTTTGAGCAGGGCAGTAACTTGCTAAGAACTTGTCTTAGTGACTGATAAAACAATCCTGGCAGTGGTGTGGAAAATGCACTCCACAGATGCTAGGGATTGTCTTTATTAAAACTATGTTTATCCAAATAATTTGATTTGGAAAGTGTACCCTTTATGAGATCTCTACTTCATTCAAGGTGAGTGAAAGTACAAATAAGAATGTGGCCTTAAGTGATAAACTATAGAGAACAAAGCATGACTAATTTGCCTTATGCTTTGACTTAAAACAAACACCTTTAAACATACAGTTTTTTATTTCAAAATTAATTATCACATTTCCTTTAATCACTCTGTGTCATGTGATGTATTATGTGAAACATAAACTGAATATGGTAAAATCTTGAATTTCACCAGATTAGAGATGAACACCACTCAAAAAGGCTTTACTGGGAAAAAGAAAAAAAAAGGCTTTACTGAATTTAAACCACAGCTTCACGTATGACTGATAAGTAGCTATAAAAGGTCTTCTTGTCTTTGGACAAACAATTTATTATCAGTGACAGAAGAAATGAAAGCAGAAGTTATCTCTTTTCACAAAGCAATTAAGTGGTAAAATTGTGAAGAGCTCTCAACATCCAGATCAGTGCCGAAGCCCTCAGACTGACTATGTTTTTGGTGCAGGCTACCTGAAATATGTGTCCAGCCAGTAGACAACATGGAACATAAAGGCTTTGCTACCGGAGACATGGGGGATGGAAGTGGAGTGGGGAGTGGACACTGCTTAAAAAGATTTACTGTCCTACACATTCAGATGAGCCCAGTGACCTTTGGATATCAAAGGATTGTTTATAACACTGGGCCACCTCCCCACAAAACACCATGAGCACTGAAGCACAGTTGAAGTGCAGGTGAGGAGCAAGGCCTTCCCCAGAGGAAGACCATGACAGAAGAGGGTACATTGACGTGACAGGAGAGGGTACATTAGGAATGAGGCCAATAGTTTAAACATTGTTTATTTGGGGTTGATACCAAAATATGTTATAGTTCCTCCCACAAGGAACATTCTCTTGTCTTCAGATACTTCCTTGATGCCCAGGGTGTCACTCTAGTGCAATAAACACAGGCTGGCTCCTTAAAAGTCCATTCATCCTCAGGGAGGTGGTACAACTCCTGAGAAGCCCTGCATGAAAGAGAACTCCTTCACCTGATCGCAACTGGTAGTGAGTCTTTCCAGTCTTTTCTCACAACCAGTATCTCCTGATAGTCAGACAAATGATGGTAAAAGGCTTTTAAAAAATGCTTCATAGATGTGTATAAGTATTTATGTGCATGTGTACATCCTCAGTCACTCAGTTGAGGCATTCAGTCATGTCTGGTTCTTTGTGACCCCATGGACTGTAACCCGTCAGGTTCCTCTGTCCATGGAATTTTCTAGTCAAGAACGCTGGAGTCAGTTGTCATTTCCTACTCAAGGGGATCTTCCCAACCCAGGGATCAAACCCACATTTCCTATATTGGCAGGAAGGTTCTTTACCACTGAGCCACCTGAGAGGAAAGATAGCTTTTTTCTTTTTTTTTTTTAAATAAATGGTGCTGGTATATCTCCTGCATCTTCTGTGTTAGATTTTTTTTTTACCACTGAGCCACATGAGAAGCCCATAAGTATTTGTATATATTGGTTAAAAAAAAAAAAAAACTGGGTGAGATTTATAAATGTTTATACATATTTATTTAAGTAAAAGAAAGTGAGCACATTTTAAAAAAAATGTTAAACAAATAACAAGACAGATGGTACATAGATATGTTAGAACAGTGTCTGTGATGTTGGAACAGTGAAGGTTTGGGACCCTTCCCCAGTGTAAAACCAAGAGAGGAGATCCCTATTGTTCTGATCTGATCCTTGTCTATGAAAAGTCCCGGTCACTCCAGAGCACTAAACAGGTGTTGGCAGGGGTACATTTATTTCAGTGTACAGCTGATTCTTGAACAACACAGG
This sequence comes from Cervus canadensis, assembly GCF_019320065.1. Taxonomy (NCBI): domain Eukaryota; kingdom Metazoa; phylum Chordata; class Mammalia; order Artiodactyla; family Cervidae; genus Cervus; species Cervus canadensis. The sequence continues at coordinate 16,853,151 of NC_057415.1, read as the reverse complement.
TTTGAACTGTACTCAGTTATACTCAGATTTTTTTCAATAAATGTGTATTGTAGCACTACATGACCTGCAGTTGGTTGAATCCCTACATGCATAACCACAGATATAGAGGGCCAACTGTAAAGTTATAAGTGGATTTTCAACTGCAGGGAGTCTGGACCATATCCTCCACATTATTCAAATGTCAACTGTATTAAAAATTAAAATAGTAGCTTATACCCATGGTTAAGACAAAAGTTCACAGTATACTGAGGAAGTTCCCTCACAGAGCTTTTCCTCAGAAGCTCCCACAGCACAGGAAGGTGAGTGAGCTGCGAGAGCAGGGAAGCCTAGTCCTGGAGACTGATCAAACATCCTCCAAAGATCAGCATTTTAAACACTGATTCTTGCCCTTCCTTCCTTGTTCCCTTGACTATTTGTCCCTCTGTAATTACTCTTTTTCACCTCTTTCTCTAGCTTAAATAAGAGAGGGAGGCAGAGTAGGCTGAACTTTTTAAGACCAAATACTTGGCACTTTTCTGCCGTATCCATTTCCTCACCAGCACGTGGTGTCTCCTGGAGGGTCCAGCTGAGTGAAACCCCACAGCGCTGCCCGGATCCCTGCACTAGTTGGTGGAGGAAACTTCATGTTGATCCATCTCTGTTTCCTGGTCAACCAACAAGTGCCTCTTCTCCTCCCAGAAGTTAATTTGAAACACAAGTCTGACTCTGAAGATTTGGTCATAAACATAACTGAAAACAGAGCCAGGTCTCAGAGGAATTAGTCTTGGTGCAAGACCTCAGAATCAATGGTGATGTCTCAAAGTCAGGTCAAAGTTGAACTTTTCTTGTCGACCATGTCCAGATCACAACCAAGAAGAAACTTAAGCTTTCTTATAAGACTAGTTGAAAAATAGAATGCAAGAATTCATCCTCTAGATGAGTATAGAAGATTGAATAATGGGGCTACTCAGTGGGTTGGAAATGTGCAACAAAGAAATCTCAGACTTTAGACTTATTGTAATATTAATATTGCTACCCCAGTTTTCCTTGGTTGGTATTTACTAGGTATTCTTTTTCTAGTTCTCTATTTTCTGCTGTCCTAGTCTGACACACATTGAACATAGGGTGAAACAACACCAATCTGACATCATTCTTGTTTTGTCTACCTGCCAACTAAAGCACATGTGGTAAACTAAGTGCCCCCCAATACAGCACAGGGCAGGGACCCTGTGATGATGAGTGGACAAGAAGGAGTCCCAGGAGATAGCACTTGAATTATCATGCTTTATCTTTTCCCTGTCAGGTCTTATGAGTGGGAGGACAACGCCAAGTGATAAAATTTAGGTGTTAAAACTTGGTTAAAAAAATAAGAGTGTTTAACTGGGGCTAACTTTTTAAAGAAAGCTGAGTGTAGAAGAATTGATGCTTTTGAACTGTGGTGTTGGAGAAGATTCTTGAGAGTCCCTTGGACTGCAAGGAGATCCAACCAGTCCATCCTAAAGGAGATCAGTCCTGGGTGTTCATTGGAAGGACTGATGTTGAAGATGAAACTCCAATACTTTGGCTACCTGATGCGAAGAGCTGACTCATTGGAAAAGACCCTGATGCTGGGAAAGATTGAGGGCAGGAGGAGAAGGGGATAACAGAGGATGAGATGATTGGATGGCATCACTGACTCAATGGACATGGGTTTGGGTAAACTCTGGGAGTTGGTGATGGACAGGGAAGCCTGGCGTGCTGTGGTTTATGGGGTCGCCAAGAGTTGGACATGACTGAGCGACTGAACTGGACTGAACTGAACTTTTTACCAAGTGTGACCTGATGATACTTTTCTTCCAAGACTCTTCCTGGGATTAAATTCACAGTATTTTAAAATAAATATTTAATAATTAGCAATCAACTATTAATGGGCACCTCTCTTGGCTGGGAGAGTGATTGGGAGAGTGAATAACAGAGTGAACAGAAACTTACAAGTCTAGCTTTCAAGCGTTGCTTGCTAAGACTGTGACCAAGACTCAAATACAAAGTTGTTATTAGTAGAGTCAAGAGGTTAAGTGTATAGATTTTGGTGTTGACAGATATGGAAGCTAATCGCAGGTCTGTAGACTTACTTGGGGGATGTGCCCCAGCAGGAATCCCAAGGACACCAGGACAGAGCAGATATATCTCTTCTGCTGCCATGAGTACAACCTTTGTGCTTGGCAATGCAATTCAATTCTGATGCAAACTCCTAGAGTTAGCATCAGACTTCACGGGTCCCCAATAAGACCATCCCCCTTTGAGATGCCAGCCACAAGTTCAGGGATTCCCAGGCCACTTATTTTTCTGACCAAATGGTTACAAGTCCAGGAGGCCCCCACGACTCCCCTTAGTTATAACAATTCACTTGAATGACTCACAGAACTTAAGAAAGCACTCTCCTTATAAATACAATTTTATTAAAAAGAATTAAAATCAGTTGAGACAAAAACAGAGATACATAGGGTGACATCTGAAACTGTTATGAACACAAAGTTTCCATGCCCTTCCCCATGGAATCAGGGTGCATCACCTTCCTTGGATATGAATGTGTTCACCAGCCAGGAAGCTTAACCAAGCTTCAGTGTCCAGAGATTTTATTGGAATTTTATTGTGTTGCCACGATTGGTGGAGTCATTGGCCACGTGACTGAACCTAATCTCCAGCTTCTTTCTCCTCCCAGGAGATCATACTGTCTCAAAACCTCAATCCTCTAATTACATGCTTTATCTTTCTGGTAACCAATCTCCATTCTGAGTTATCTTGTTAGAAGAAATTCTCGTGTGATCCCAGAGGCTCATGAATAACAAAGATACTCTTATTACTCAGGAAATTCCTAGGATTTAGTCTCCTTCCCAGGGACAAAGATCTGGCAAACTCTTTATTGTAAGGAACAAGCTTTGTACTCTGGGACACCAAGGGGAAAAACAGGATGGTGACATTCCAAAGACTGAGCTTTTGTCTAAAAGCCATACATAAGAGAATATTTAAACCAGTCCTGATAGGCAATGGAACTTTAAATAGACCAGATGTTCTGTTTAAACCAAAATACTGTTTACTGGCAGGGGCTTTCCAGATGGCTCAGTGGTAAAGAATCCACCTACCAGTACAGGAGATGCAGGAGACATGGGTTTGATCTCTGATCAGGAAGATCCCCTTCAGCAGGGAATGACAACCCACTCCAGTATTCTTCCTGAGAAATCCCACAGACAGATGGGCCTGGCGGGTTACAGTCCACGGGGTCACAGAGTCCAACATGACTGTGAACACCTCCGCCACCCCCCCACCCCCACACACACACCACACACACACTGTTTACTGGCAAGTCTAAAGCATCTGACTACCCCACAGATTGTGTGTTCCTGAAGGGGACCAAAGCAGTTTGGAGGCTATGAAACAGACTAGCACCAACCTAACTTATCAAATAGTTGATATAAATTTCAATAACAATACAGCATTTTGCAACTAGAATACTTTGAATATGCAATTTGAATGTTTTTACTAGGTGATTCAAATCATTGTACCAACTTTTTGGTGCCTTCTTCCACTTGCAGACCAAAGCTAACATTCAGGGCCAAATTAACAAGAGAATGGTGCTTGGTGACTATGGAATCAGAACAGTGACAAACTGCCCTACGTTCTCATTTTTTGACCCTTTTTCTTTCACTCCAGGGTATACTATTACCCTTCTATTTTCATACTGGAATGCTTTCCTTAGATGTACTTGTAATATTTGTTTACATGTAGCCTTATTCACATTTGTACTGTATTTTCTTGAGGATACTTCAAAGGTCATCTAGGATGACCTTTGCAGATTAACAAGTTTCCCTCAATATATATTTACTATCAAATCTGCAGGTTTATGTCATACTTGTATCCACTTTTAAATTGACTATGACTAGCCAATTCCAGGGCCATACATTTTTGAACTTACCCCAGAACTTGGCCATTATACAAGCTAGAACCTTTTAAAATGGTGTTTTCTTGACATTTTATTGTTCACTTGAAGCCTTTACATGTCTTTCACTGGTGGGGCATGAATAAAGAACGAGGTTACCTCAGATGGGACTGGGATGGTGGTAGGCATTACAGAGAAGCTTAAAGCAGCGAGGAGAGAAGCTCAAAAATATGATGCTACCTCTGCCTTGGGTGGATCTCAAACGTGTATGTTTTTCATTTTCCAAAATCATTAAGTGAAAAGGCAGCTGTTCCAGAGACTCAAGGACTGTGACTGAACATGGCATTTAGCTTCAGTGAATTAGCATACAGTATCTGCCTTTTATGCTTGATGTTTCAGAAGCACTCTGAAGACTGGTAATCCATGGGTGTAAAAGACTAGAGTTGAAGACATGGATGCTCTCCTAGTGATATACACCTAATCCTATTTTATCTACCACCCACACCATGTATGGTTTAGTCAAGATTCTCTCACAGAGCAGCCTTTCAGAAGAAAAAGTTATTTTTGTCAGCTGCCAAGTGGAGCAGACTGGGTGTTATATCTGTTTTCTCTTGGGAGTGGTCATGGGTTCTCACATGTCCCATGACAAACATGCCTCAGAGAACAAGTCACGCTGGGAACCAGGTAGTGTCACCAGGAACTCTCCCAGAAATCAGTGTGAGCCTCAGTTGACCTGCACTGAGCCCCATGTGTAGGCTCCCCTGCACTGGCAGCCACAAACTTCCTGAGACTCATAAACTCAACAAGTCCAAAACAAGAATTATGATCACCCCTCCAAACTCCTCTATCTGAGGTTCCTGCCCTAGGCACTGGCACCACCATCCATCCAGAAACATGGAAATCTTTCTTGATTGATTTCTCCCCTCACCCCACAAAGCAACCTTTCAACAAGTTCAGTTATTGCCCCTCTGACTTTTCTCAGATTTATTAATATCCACTTCTCTCCACCTCAGCCTCAACATCCTAGTTCAAGCAACTTCCATCTCTCTTCTGAAGAACCCTGACACTTCCCAGTTGGTCAGCCACATCCACTGTCCCTCTACCCACTCTCCATCCTAGGCCATGGTAATTTTTAAAAACATATTTCTGTTGCTGTCCTGACAAAGGCTCAACAACAATCTCCCACTGATCTCAGGACAAATATCAATATCCAGATTTTCTATGGCCTTTTCTCTGCCTGTGACCCCGGCCTCATCTCAGGCCACAAAACATCCTCCAAATCTCGACAAGCCAGACCTGCTGGCTTTCCTTTCATCCATGCTCTCTCTTCCCACAAGACATTGGTACCTGCTGTTCTCTCTGTCTGCCATGGAACCATCCCAACACCATACCCCCTTTTATATTGTGGTAAAATATACATAACACAAAATTTACAATTTTAACCAATTTAAGTATATACTTCATTAGCATTAAACACTTTCACATTGTTATGTAAAAATATAGAACACTTCACAAATTTGTATATCATCCTTGAACAGAGGCCATGCTAACTGTATTATTCCAATTTTAGTCTCTGTGCTGCTGAAGTGAGCACTTTTTCCCTTTTGACTGTAAAGTTTGACTCATCCTGAGTTTATTCAGGGAAGCCTTCCAAGACCAGGTCCATCACAAGTCACACATCCCCTTGACTGCCCAGCACCCAGTGCAAGTTTTCTGCTTGTTCCATTGATGTCTGTTCTCTCTCACTAAACTATGAACTCCTCAAAGGCAGTTCTCATTGTCTAAAGGAATGCTAGGTCCACAATGGAAGCTCAGTGTATCCTAGTTAAATGAATAAACAAAGAAATGCAATTTTACCTTCAGTGAAGACCATCTTTGACATTCTAGAAAACTCTGTCATTCTACATTGCCTTGAACTCCATTCCAGAGAAGGATCTTGACTTTTGAAAAACTAAAATCATTGATGAAGGGTGTTTTTTTCCACTTTTCTCAAAGAGAAGACTTATTAATTCAGACTTCATCTCTCATAAAAGATGAAAATACCTGATAGTCTTTACTTTTTATATTCATTGAATATTTATATTTATTTTTCTGTTTTACAATTGTATCCATTTTTCTATGAGATCCTTGTTTTTTTTTAAATTTTTATTGGAGTAGAGTTGGCTTACAATGTTGTGTTCATTTCTGTTGTACAGCACAGTGAATCAGTTATGCATATACATATATCCACTCTTTTAGATTTTTTCCCATATAAGTCATTATAGAGTATTGAATAGAGTTCCCTGTGCTACATTGAAGGTCCTTATTAGTTATCTATTTTATATATAATAGTGTGTATATTGTAAATAAGTTCATTTGTACTATTTCTTTTAAGAGTCCACATATAAGCAATATCATATGATATTCTTTAAACAATAGGTTTTCCTTTGATTCTATTCATCAAGGTTTCACATTTATTGAATCTACACTCAGACCTCTGAAGGAGTTTGTAATTTACAAAAACTAATGTAAACTATAGCTTATTTTGCCAAAGCCTGAAAGATACCCATCATGATGCTGCCCCACCACATCTGCAGAGAAGTCCCCACCACTCATTGGGGCTGATAGTGGGGTCTGGAGAGGGCTGTCCCTGGAACCTGAGGTATGTCTGCACCCATCAAGTTCATGGAGAACTTGTCATTCCTGACTTCAAGAAGCCTTGCAATGGGCCAGACTAGGATAGATCTGAGATTTCATGAGACCAAGGATGATAGCCCTGAATTATAGAAAGAACAGCTGACATGCACATGACCCTTGACAATTTATGGGTTGTTCATAACATCAGGAGCTCTTAGGGAGCAACATCAACAACAGCATCCTCAGTTTAAAGATGAGGGGAAAACATTCAGAGGTCAAGCAACTAGTCCAACATCCCTCAGCCAGTAGCCAGGTCAGATTTAGCACATGTTTTGATGCCTAAACCCTTGCTTTATTAATTCTACTTTGCTCAATATGTCAATAACTACCACATTTTTTTTTTCAAAGGCAAGGTCAATGTCAACAGCATCCTAGAAATGGTATAAATAAATTCTTCTGGCCACTTTGCACCATGGGTTAATTCATAGAAAATAGAAAGAAATGTGGCCTGTGCTTATAAGGCCCTTTAATGAGGAGTCAATTCATTGGAAAAAGACCACGATGCTCAGAAAGATTGAGGGCAAGAGGAGAAAGGAGTGACAGAGGATGAGACGATTGGATGGCATCACTGATTCAGTGGACATGAGTTTGGGCAAACTCTGAGAGATCGTGAAGGACAGAGAAGCCTGACATGCTATAGTCCATGGGGTTGCAAAGAGTCAGTCATGACTTAGTGACTGAACAACAAAGTGCTCAAACACTTAACTTACCACTTTAATTGCACAACTTTGTGGTTATTCAATAAGTGTGTTTGATTCACTGGCTGATCAAAAGTCTAGCAGTATCACGTGATGACCAAGACTGCTTGTTAACATACAAAACCCTAAAAATTCTGGGTCCATGAGTTATTCCCAGGCTCTGGTTCCCCTGTGTCCAGGCTCGAAGCTGTTTCCTGTCCTGGCATTCTGCAAAGTTTCACTTAATGCCGTCTGCCTCCAAGCACAGCCTCGGATAGGCTGCGTCTGCTGGTTTTCCTCTAAATCTTGCCTGTTCCCACCCTCTTCATAGAGAACTTGGTGAAAAACACACTAATCTCTTGGATCAAAGTGAGAACAAAATGCATAATTCTCCCACTGCAGGATCAGAGCGTGCTTAGATCACCCTGTTGGCTTTTGGCTGAGGAGGTGTTGAAAGGGAGAGAGGCGCCTGTCATGAGGTCATGAACCGAAGCCTCTGGACACTTGTCTGCTTGCCACTACCACCCATGTTCATACTTGGCCCCACTGAGCCAAAGTTTCCAGTGACCAAAAATGTCCCTCAGTCTGGCATTTCCCATCTCCCAGTTAGGTTTTCCTTTTTTCATATCTATAAATCTGCCTTTTGTCACCTCTGCCACATGTTCCCCACAGCTCCCTATGGCCCTTACCTCCTCTCCCCTTGGCCACAGCTCATTTCTTTAGTATCAACTGTCAAAAATCTAACTGGAAGTCTTCTCTGGGGCTTAGTGGTAAAGAATCCACCTGCCAATGCAGAGACGCAGGTTCAATCCCTGACTGGGGAAGATCTCACATGCCTTGTGGCAACTAAGCCTGTGTGCCATAACTACTGAGCCTGTGCTCTAGAACCTGGGAGCCACAACTACTGAGCACACATGCTACAACTACTGAAGCCCCACACCCTGGAGCCCGTGTTCCACAACGGGAGAAAGTCAAGTGCAGACCCTGCTTGCTGCAACTACAGGAAGCCCACACACAGCAATGAAGAGCCAGCGCAGCCAAAAATAAATAAATGAAGTCTAACTGGAGCAGAATGTAAACAATTTAGCTTTACTCACTCAGCAATGTATGCACACATCCCACAAACTTTTATTATCTATCTCCATCTTAGGCATTCCAAAGCTCCTTTGTTTAAAAAAGAAATCTTTCCAGGGTTCCTTCATCTCTTACTTCAGCGGTCTCAACTTTCAACTAAAAGACAAAATGTGATCCGCTGGAGAATGGAATTGCAAACCACTCCAGTATCCTTGCCTCAAGAACCCCATCAACAGTATGAAAAGTCATATTTATGTTAAGTAATACCTTATATATAGCACTTAAAACTGGTTTTACAGTTTAGAATATAAGATGTAGAGAATATAAAATATTTAGAATATAAGATATAAAGAATCTCAAACATTTCCGTCATTTACAATCATGAAGTATCCTACTGAAACATAATCACTGGCCCTGAACACATATATTATCTATTGCTATGTAGTTACTCCAAAACTTACTGACTTAATAATAAATATTTATTATCTCTTACAGTTTATTTGCGATAAAAGAACTTAGGGTGGTTTTGACTCTCCGTCTCTCATAAGGTTGTAGTAGGTGAGGGCTGTCAGGATCTGATAGCTTGATGAGCTGGAAAACCAACCTGCATATTGGCCAATTCATGTGGCTGGCAGTAGGGACTGGCTGTTGGTACCAAGCCTCAGTTCTCTACCATATGGGCTTCTCTACTAAGCTGATTGAATATCTCCATGATATGATGGCTGGCTTCCCACAGAGCAAATGTGATGAGAGAGGTGGAGGTTATATCCTATTTATGGCCCAGTCTCAACAGTCACATAACATCACTTCTATTCATTAGAAGTGAGTCACTATGTCCAACCAGCATTCAAGGGGATGGGAATTAAGCTGTACATCTTGAAGGGACAGATGTCATAATTTGCAGGCATGTTTTAAAATCATCAATGGTTATAGATAGATGCAAATTATTTTAAAGCTTTATAGTTTATTTTGAGGTACAATTTAAGTAAAGTAAAATTCATAAATCTTAAGTGTACAGCTGAGTAGTTTTACATGAATATGTACCTATGTAATCACCACCTAGATCAAAACATGTATTTTTGTTGTGTATAATATATAATATTTTCAGCATCTTAGAAAGTTTCATCATGTGAATTACTCTGAATTTTCTATGTACACAATCACCATGTACAAACAAGGACACCTTTAGCTCTTTGTGTCTCATCTTTGTAGTTTGCCTTTACTTTTGATTTTCCCTACTGTTTGGGACCTCCAGATGAATAGATGTGATGTGGGTGGACATCCTTGTCTTGTTCCCAACTTAGGAGAACATGTTCAGTATTTCACCATAGGTACAGTAAAGTGTTAGTCACTCAGTCGTGTCTGACTCTTTGTGATCCCATGGACTGCAGCCCACCATGCTCTTCTGTTCCTGGGATTCTCCAGGCAAGAATACTGGAGTGGGTAGTCATTCCCTTCTCCAGGGATCGAACCCAGGTCTCTCACATTGCAGGTAGATACTTTACCATCTGGGCCACCTAGGAAGCCCAATATTTCACCATATTCACCTGTAAGTGGTTTGTGGATAATTTTGATCAGATTAAGGAAGCTCCATTCCTAATTTGGTTAAGTTTTGGCTATAGACATTTAAAGAAAAATCAGACCTCATGACTTTACTAGTTGCTTCTAAACATTAAACATTAGCTAGAGTATTGCCTTTACCTGCAAATGTCCCTTATCCAATTTAGAGAAAAATCATGCCAGGTCTACACGTTAAAAAAAAATTGCCAGAGCAGTCCTCAATTTCCAAATATACCAGTCCTTTGTAAATTGCAAGATTTTCTGACATGGAAGCTTAGTTATGTTTAGCGCTTAACTATATAAGCCAGCTAGAAAAGTGTATTTAATCTTGTGCCCAAAGTTACTGTCACAGCTACTGGTGGGGGATGGTGGTGGAATTCTGGGGAGAAATGGAGAGAAGAAGAAAGCAGGAGCAGCAGCTACAGCTCATGGGGAAGACAGTTCTTGCCACAGACTACCACACAATCCCAAAGCTGGGTGTGGCTGCCATTTACAAATTAGCATCACATGAATCAGGGCTCTCTAAAGCCCACCATATGTGGTGAAGAATTTTTAAATGTCCCAGTACCCAGCACATACAGCTCTAAAAGCAATGAAATTTAAAATAAGAACATTGGAATAGCACTGACATAGTGGTCTCCAAATTCATTGTCACATTTACTCTTCATAGCAGCCCTGTGAGGTTAACAGATGAGGACTCTGAGGTTTAGAGACATTTAGTGACTTGCCAAAGATCTCCCAGGCTAGAACATTTGCACCCAGGACCTGATTCAAGACTTAGGGCATGCAAACTTCATTGCATCATGTTGACAACGGATTGCATTTTTTTATGTGTTCTCTTAATTCCTGCAACAGGTGTGTTCATGATCAATGTAATTTTTTTGATTGTTCATCAAAAAAAGATCGTTCATCTTTTATTATTATATATTTTAGTAGTGGAAGAAATGATTGTGGTCAGACATACGCACACACACACACACACACACATATATATATATGAAAGTTATGAAGGCCATGGTTTAGATTAACTTGAAAGACATTTTTTATGAAGTCCCCCTTTTTCTCCTTCAGAGTGGACCTTGAGCATCAATCAGTGTTTGGTGGTTGCTTCTAGTAAGTCTTTGCTTCATTAATTTTGGTTGCTAAGTAAGGAGATCCACCTTTATCTGGGTGATTCAAAGTCATGCTTCTCCTGTGAACTGCTCTAATCTTGGCCTTGCTGGCAAATAGGCTTGCAACCCAAAATAAGACTTACTTCTCACCTACTCATTTTCTGTTCAAATCCTCCTTTATAGTAGGATGAAAAGCTAGGAGTTGATATCTTCTTTGCAGTTTCTGTGATTACTTGTCCTAGAGGTTTCCAGATCTGAAATACATAACAACTTGCAAATCCAAGAGCTGCAATACCCAGCCCCACAGCTATCAAACTTCTTGCCAGTCCACAGTCAGATATTGGCATCTAATAGCTTGGGGGTGGGGAAGGGTGAGGGTTGTAGTGCAGGCCCTCAAAAGAGATGGCAATGTTGCCAAGGGCTTAATGTAACTTTAGATGTTACTTTGATGTAAATTGAAGCGACTGTTCTAAAAATGACTATTTTTAGATCCCGAGCCTTGATCACAGTGCATTTAGCCATTTGGTTGAACAAACAAATTGTTTCTTCATCCACCTCCATGTATGTACCTTTTTCACATTTTAGGAATTCTGCTCCAAAACATCTATCAATATAAAACTTGTCAAATAAATTTTGATATGTCTTTAAAAAAAGGAATTCTGCTTCAGGTGACAAGGTATAAAAATGGGACAAAGCTGATAAGGAAGCAGTTCTATAATTTGGCAAGTATCCTAAATGTTACCCACCATAAGACTAATAATAATAATGAAAATCGTTAAGCATCATCATTTCATTCATATCAGCACATCTGTTTCCCACTGCCATATGCAAGGTCCTGCCTTGGACATTCAAGTCATTAGCAAGCAAATCTCAATTTACTAATACCTCCTTATGTAATAGATATTGAGAACATATTTGTTTTTCAAATGGAAAAACACAAAGCATATATAAGGCACTGAAGGATGTACACATTTTAGATGTTAGGTTGATTTTTACAGGATATGGTGTTCTGCAAGGGTGCTTTTGAGACCAGATATGCAGGCAGTGGTGAACAAGTGAGGGATGTCTCTGGTCTCCATTTACCAAAGTCGCATTTAGCAAAGGACATTCATATGCACCAGAGGGGAATGAGAGGGCACAGAGAGGCCTGGTGATCCCATTTCTAAGTGAGGCAACTGTGGATCCATCCAAAGGACTGATAAAAGGGCAACTAGTTGGGCTGGATATATGCCAGGCTAACTATGACATAAAGATCCAGCAGGACAATGAAGGGAATCTCAATGTTTAAATAATAAATGACAGCCTCTAGGAAAGACAGACTCACTTTTCTTAAGGTTTTTTATTAATATTTGAGCCAGATGACATCAGTGTCAAATATGAAAGGGCCTATTTCCAAAGGCTGTTAATGCTAGTCTCATTTGCTGTGTAAACAAGAACAGAAGTCATCAAAGCCAGAATGCCATTACTCCTTGGATTCTGAACATTCTAGAAGAGCTTATTGCTCTGTTTTTATTACTGTTGTTATTAAATCATTGATTGGATCATCCCATGGAACATGAAAGTTTATAGCAAGATTGATTTTTCCGAAAGTAAAGCTGCAAAAGTATTTTAGTGTGGCTTATACCTCCTTAATTTTCTAAAGTTCTCTTAAGGGAGAAAGCCAGTGGTCTTAACAGTTGGTAGGCAGGATTTCAAAGGCTTTTTCAGGGCTCTGGTTGCGTGAAGTCTTTTTTAAAAATTACCACCCCTCTAGACATTTATTTTGAAGTGTCTATCATGGCTTTGATGACTGCCAATCTAGGTTTCAGACCTCTCTTCAGCTGCCATGTGGTTAGTACATCACTTCCCACACATAAAATGATGGCAAGAACCCCTAGCCTCACTGGGAGAATCAGAGAATAGACACTGGCAAGCACTCTGTCTTTTCTGGAGGTCACCAGAGAAAAGTAAGGTGTTCTGTCATCCTTCCCTAATAGGTGATTTCTTAAGTAATTATTATTTCCTTTAAACATAGTCTCTACAAAATATCACAGGAAATTAGTTTTATACTCTCTCTTTTTTAAAATTTATTTTTATTTATTTATTTAAATTTATTTTAATTGGAGGCTAATTACTTTACAATATTATAGTGGTTTTTGCCATACATTGACATGAATCAGCCATGGGTGTACAGGTGTTCCCCATCCTGAACTCCTCCCCCCTCCCTCCCCATCCCATCCTTCAAGGTCATCCCAGTGTACCAGCCCTGAGCACCCTGTCTCATGCATCAAACCTGGACTGGCGATTTATTTCACATATGATAATATACATGTTTCAATCCTATTCTCTCAAATCATCCCACCCTTGCCTTCTCCCACAGAGTCCAAAAGTCTGTTCTTTACATCTGTGTCTCTTTTGCTTCTCGCATATAGGGTCATCATTCCCATCTTTCTAAATTCCATATACATGCGTTAATATACTGTATTGGTGTTTTTCTTTCTGATTTACTTCACTCTGTATATTAGGCTCCAGTTTCATCCACCTCATTAGAACTGATTCAAATGCATTCTTTTTAATGGCTGAGTAATAGTCCATTGTGAATATGTACCACAGCTTTCTTATCCATTCATCTGCCGATGGACATCTAGGTTGTTCCATGTCCTAGCTATTGTAAACAGTGCTGCGATGAACATTGGGGTACACGTGTCTCTTTCAATTCTGGTTTTCTCGGTGTGTATGCTCAGCAGTGGGATTGCTGGGTCATATGGCAGTTCTATTTCCAGTTTTTTAAGGAATCTCCACACTGCTCTCCATAGTGGCTGTACTAATTTGCATTCCCACCAACAGTGTAAGAGGGTTCCCCTTTCTCCACACTCTCTTCAGCATTTACTGTTTGTAGACTTTTTGATAACAGCCGTTCTGACTGGCGTGAGATGATACCTCATTGTGGTTTGATTTGCCGGTCTGCAGCCAGCTAGCTCTCCTCTGGTATTGGCTCAATCCTTTGTTCTGTGAGAGGGCCAGGCTGTGCCTCAGAGCTTTTGCGGGAAAGTTCTCTCTCTCTCTCTTTTTCTCTCTGGCTATCCCACAGTTTGGGTTGCTCTCTCACATCAATGCCCTCAGATTGTCCTCAGGACATTCAGGACCAGTCCCCACTCTATGCGTGCAGCCCATGCCTCTCTGTTCAGCCCTGTTCACTGCTGGCAGACACAAGCATCTGGGCTACCTCTCTGCTGAAGTTGCGGCTAGGCACATAATCTGTGGATTCTTTTTTTTTTTTTTTAAACTCTTGGTTATGTTGCCCTCCGAGGTTCCAAAACTCCTGCTGGTGAGAGGGCTTCCTGGTGTTTGGAAACTTCTCCTCCTTCACAACTCACTCCCCGGGATGGGTGTCCATCCCTAACTCTTTTGTCTCTCTTTTTATCTTTTATATTCTTCCCTACCTCCTTTCAAAGAGAATGGGCTGCCCTTCTGGGTGTCTGGTGTCCTCTGCCAGCTTTCAGAAGTTGTTTTGTGGAATTTGCTCAGTGTTCAAATGATCTTTCAATGAATTTGTGGGGGAGAAAGTGGTATCCCCGTCCAATTCCTCCACCATCTTAGGGCTGCCACCCTATACTCTCTCTTACTGAGTGTTTTTTCAAATCCTTTCCAGTGAAATTCACTTTGCTTACCCCTATTCACAGTTTGTAGCATTTTTCAAAACTCTAGTTCTAGTTTATATTTTTTTTCACACTCCCTTAATGATCTTGATTATTGAAAATTATTTCACCATTAGTCAATTGGTTTCATCTTCTGTACTATGCGTCTTGTGAAATCTTACTGCTATAGTAAGGGGTTGGGCCTGAATTCCAGATGTGGGAGACTTTACTCCAGGACTTTGGACCACTACAGAACTCCTCATCCCGTAGGTCATTAATAGACAAGAGCCCTCCCAAAGGCCTCCAACTCAACACTAAGACCAAGCCCCACTCAAGCCAGGAAGCTTCAGTGCAGGATGTCCCATGACAATCCTTCAACAAAACAGGAGTGCAACCCTGAACATTAGCAGACAGGCTACTCAAAGCCATACTGAAGCCACAGACAACCCAAAACACACTACTGGACATGACATTGCCCTTTGGAGAGATATGATCTAGCTAAATGAAAAAGAACACAGTCACAAATCAATCCAACCGGAAAACTTCATAAGACATTGACCCAATACCACCAATGGGAGGCAGACTCCACAATTCAGAGGAAGTATGACCATCCAGCGTGCAGAAAGGAGACCCAAACACAGTAATTTAAAACAAAATGAAAAGACAGAAAAACAGCCAACAAATGAAGGAACATGATAAAAACCCACAAGATTAAACAAACGAAGAGGAAATAGTCAATCTACTTGAAAAGGATTCAGCATAATGATAGTAAAGATGATCCAAAATCTTGAAAATAAAATGGAGGCATGAATAAATAGACTGGAGGCACAGATTGAGAAGATATAAGAAATGTTTATAAGGCCCTTGAAGAATTACAGAATAAACAATCAACAATGAACAACACAATAACTGAGATTAAAAATACACTGGAGGGAACCAACAGCAGAAAAACTGAAACAAAAGAATGGATAAGTGAGCTAGAAATTAGAATGGAGGAAATAGCTGAAACAGAACACAATGAAGAAAAAAGAATAAAAAGTATGAGGACAGTCTCAGAGACCAATGAAATGGCATTAAATGTAACAAGATTCAAATCATAGGAGTCCCGGCAGAAGAAGATGAAAGGAAAGGGCATGAGAAAATATTTGAGGAGATTATAATTGAAAATTTCCCTAAAATGGGAAAGAAAATAGCCACCCAAGTCCAATAAGCCCAGAGAGTCACATATAGGATAAACTCAAGGAGAAACACATCAAGACACATATTAATCAAACTAACAAAAATTAACACAAAGAACAAACATTAAAAGCTGCAAGGGAAAAGCAACAAATAAGATTCAAGGGGGTCTCCATAAGGCTAACAGCTGATCTTTCAACAGAAACTCTACAAGCCAGAAGGGAATAGCAGGACATATTTAAAGTGATGAAAAGGAAAAAAATACAACCAAGATTATTATTCTAGCAAGAATCTCATTCAGATTCAAAGGAGAAATCAAAAGCTTTACAGATGAGCAAAAGCTAAGAGAATTCAACACCACCAAGTCAGTTCCTCAACAAATGCTAAAGAAACTTTTCTAGACAGGAAACACAAAAAGAAGAGGCCTATAAAAACAAACCCAAAACAATAAAGTAAATGGTAGCAGGGTCATACATACCAATAATTACCTTAAATGTAAATGGGCTAAATGCTCCAACGAAAGTCAAAGATTGGCTGAATGGATACAAAAATGAGACACCTATATATACTATCTACAAGAGATGCACCCCAGGCCTAGGTACACAGACAGACTGCAAGTGAGGGGCTGGAAAAAGATAACCCATGCATGGGAAATCAAAAGAAAGCAGGAGTAGCAATGCACATATCAGATACAATAGACTTTAAATAAGACTGTTACAAGAGACAAGGAAAGATAGTATACAATGATCAAGGTATCAATCCAAGAAGCTATAAAAGTTATTAATATATATGCATACAACATAGGTGCAACTCAATGCGTAAGGCCAATGCCAACATCAATTAAAGGGGAAATTGACTGTAACGCAATAATAGTGGGGGAATTTAATAACCCACTCACACCAATGAACAGGTCATCCAGACAGAAAATTAAAAAGGAAACACAGGGGGTTCAAATGATATATTGGACCATTTGGACCTGATTGATATGTACGATAGCTACAGGGCATTTCTTCTAAAAACAGTAGACCACTTTTTTCTTAATTGCACTTGGAACATTCTGCAGGATAGATCATATCTTGAGCCACAAATCAAGTCTTGGTAAACTTAAAAAAAAGAGAAAAGAAATCATTTCTAGCATCTTCTCTGACCACAACACTGTAAGATTAGACACCAACTTCAGAAAGGAAAAAAAAAACTATCAAAAACTCAAACACATGGAGGTTAAACAACAAACTATTGAATAATCAGCAGATCACTGAAGAAATCAAAAAGGAAATCAAAATGTACCTAGAAACAAATGACAATGAAACCAAGAAAGCTCAAAACCTATGGGAGGCAGTAAAAGCACTGTTAAGAGGAAAGTTTATGACAGTCAACCCTACCTCAAGAAACCAGAGAGACATCAAATAAACAACCTAAATTTACACATAAAGGAATCCAAAAAAGAAGAACAAAAAATCTCCAGAGTTAGTAGAAGGAAAGAAATCATAAATATCAAAGCAGAAATAAATGAAAAGATATGAAGAAGACAATAGCAAAGATCAACAAAACTGAAAGCTGGTTCTTTGAGAAGATAAAATTGAAAAACCATTAGCCAGACTCATCAAAAAAAGGGGAGAAGACTCAAATCAATAAAATTAGAAATGAAAAAGGAGAAGTTACAACAGAAAATGCAGAAACTTAGGTTCATAAGAGACTATATGGGGGACCGCGGCGCCGAGGGACCCCGCGCCCCTTCCTCTCTCGCTCGGGCCCTGCGGCGTGAGGCGACCCGGGGGCCCCCGGCGCCCCCGGGCAGATGCTTTACCGTCTGAGCCACCAGGGAAGCAGAGAGTTGGATTAGATCCAGTTCAATTTTATCCAAGATCTTTTGCACTCACTTCACTTCTGATTTGTTACTGTGAAATGGGGAAAGGAGAAATTTGAAGGTGTAGAACTGAATACTGATGAACCTCCAATGGTGTTCAAGGCTCAGCTTTTTGCACTGACTGGAGTCCAGCCGGCCAGACAGAAAGTTATGGTGAAAGGAGGAACACTGAAGGACGATGATTGGGGGAACATCAAAATGAAAAATGGAATGACTGTATTAATGATGGGGTCAGCAGATGCTCTTCCTGAGGAACCCTCAGCTAAAACTGTCTTTGTAGAAGACATGACAGAAGAACAGTTAGCATCGGCTATGGAATTACCATGTGGATTGACAAACCTTGGTAATACTTGTTACATGAATGCTACAGTTCAGTGTATTCGTTCTGTGCCTGAACTCAAAGATGCCCTTAAAAGGTATGCAGGCGCCTTGAGAGCTTCAGGAGAAATGGCGTCGGCACAGTATATTACTGCAGCCCTTAGAGATTTGTTTGATTCCATGGATAAAACTTCTAGTATTCCACCGATTATTCTACTGCAGTTTTTGCACATGGCTTTTCCACAGTTTGCAGAGAAGGGCGAACAAGGACAGTATCTTCAGCAGGATGCTAATGAGTGTTGGGTACAAATGATGCGAGTATTACAGCAGAAATTGGAAGCTATAGAAGATGATACTGTTAAAGAGACAGATTCTTCATCTGCATCAGCAGTGACACCTTCTAAAAAGAAAAGTTTAATTGATCAGTTCTTTGGAGTCGAATTTGAGACAACCATGAAATGTACAGAATCTGAGGAAGAAGAAGTCACTAAAGGAAAGGAAAGTCAGCTTCAGCTTAGCTGTTTCATCAATCAAGAAGTCAAGTATCTTTTTACAGGACTTAAGTTGCGACTTCAGGAAGAAATCACCAAACAGTCTCCAACATTGCAAAGAAATGCTTTGTACATCAAATCGTCCAAGATCAGCCGGTTACCTGCTTACTTAACTATTCAGATGGTTCGATTTTTTTACAAAGAGAAGGAATCTGTGAATGCTAAAGTTCTTAAGGATGTGAAATTTCCTCTTATGTTGGACGTGTATGAACTATGTACACCAGAACTTCAAGAGAAAATGGTTTCTTTTCGATCAAAATTCAAGGATCTAGAGGATAAAAAAGTAAATCAGCAGCCAAAGACAGGTGACAAAAACAGTAGTCCTCAAAAAGAAGTTAAGTATGAACCCTTTTCTTTTGCTGATGACATTGGCTCCAATAATTGCGGATACTATGATTTACAAGCAGTGCTAACGCATCAGGGAAGGTCTAGCTCTTCAGGCCATTATGTCTCATGGGTGAAAAGGAAACAAGATGAGTGGATCAAGTTCGATGACGATAAGGTCAGCATTGTGACGCCAGAGGACATCCTACGACTCTCTGGCGGTGGCGACTGGCACATAGCTTATGTTCTCCTCTACGGGCCTCGCAGAGTGGAGATCATGGAAGAGGAAAGAGAACAGTAATCTTCATTTTAGCTATTTATGCTTAGGTGTGAAATAAATGTTATTTGTTGATCATTTCTATAACCCAGAGCTTTGGAGGAAGATGTTTAGGTGGTTTTACGTGTCTCCCCTCATGTGGAACAAGAGAGGGCAGAAGCAGACCACTCTGTGTTACCGACCTAAGAAATTACAGAAAAGAGAACAGAAAAGAAAAATTGCCTTTGGACTGTGCTGCCCTGTGTAAAGGTGGCAGGAAGAATTTTTTAAAAAGCTTATTGCTTGGATCGATTTTTAAAAATTATGAGTTGAAATGCCTTTCAACCATTATTACCTTCTGTGATAATTTTTCTCCCTGTCTTTTTCAGCCCAAGATTCAGCAATCAGATGTTTATTGCACACCTGTTACTCTATTATTTGTTGTTCTTGCATGGTTCAAACCACCCGAGATTCAGTAGCTGCCCATCCTTTGCCTTATCTAACACAAATGTTGCCAGGAAGGTGGAAAGGAAGTAAGTTTGATCTCATTGTGTAACTCAGTGCTGCGTCCCCACCCCCATGGAAACATGGGTACAATCAAGTATTTGTCCAGCCTGACTGTTGCTGGCTTTTCATGACTTTAAAATAAATTGTGATCAAATAATAGTACATTTGATTATACATTTGTTACTGTGTCTCTGATGTACTATGGTTTGTACATTGAACTTTGCTATGGTTTTGTAGTAATGAACCTTAAAATGTTGACAAGCTCCAGTTGCTTATTTTTAGAAAATGAGGATATTTAATAAAAAAAAAAAAGGGAAAAAAAAAAAAAAAGAGACTATATGAGTAGTCTCATATGCCAATAAAATGGACCTGGAAAAAAGTGTACATATTTTTTTGAAAAGTATAACCTTCAAAACTGAACCAGGAAGAAACAGAAAATATTAACAGATGAATCACATACACAGAAATTGAAACTTTAATAAAAAATCTCCCCTATCCCCCCACCAAAAAAGCCCAGGGCCAGATGGCTTTACAGGTGAATTCTACCAAAAGGTTAGAGAAGAGCAAACACTTATCCTGCTCAAATTCTTCCAGATAATTGTAGGGGAAGGAAAACTCCCAAACTCACTCTAAGAGGCCACCATTATCCTGATACTGAAACCAGACAAAAATAACACCAAAAAAGAAAATTAAAGGAAAATATCACAGATGAACATAGATGCAAAAATCATCAACACTACTCTAGCAAACAGAATCCTAGAACACATTAAAGAGATCAGACACTATGATCAAGTGAGCTTTATCCCAGAGATGCACGGATTCTTCATAATATGTAAATCAATCAATGTGACACATCATATTACCAAATTGAAAGATAAAAATCATATAATCATCTGAAGAGATGCAGATAAAGATTTTTACAAAATTCAACACCATTTATGATAAAGGAAAAAACTCTCCAAAAAGTAAGCATAGAAGCAAGATGATGTGGTGTGCTGAGTCACTTCAGTCATGTCCGACTCTGTGCAACCCTCTGAACTATAGCCCCCCAGGCTTCTCTGTCCATGGGATTCTCCAGGCAAGAATTCTGGACTGGGTTGTCATGCCCTCCTCTAGGGGATCTTCCTGACCCAGGGATCAAACCTGGGTCTCCTGCATTGCAGGCAGATTCTTTACCACCGAGCCATCAGGGAAGCCCATAGAAGGAACATACGTCAACACAAAATTGTCATATATGAAAAACTCATATCAAATATATCCTCAATGGTGAAAAATTGAAAACATTTCCTCTATTTTTCAATGCAATTCTTATCAAGCTACCAATGGCATTTTTCACAAAACTACAAAAGTTATTTCACAATTTGTAGAAAACACAAAAGATTCTGAATAGCCAAAGCAATTTTGAGAAAGAAGAATGGAGCTGGAGCAATCAATCTTCCAGATTTCAGACTTTACCAAAGAGCTAGAGTCATCAAAATAGTACAGTACTGGCACAAAATAGAAATATAGACCAGTGGAACAATGTACAAAACCCAGAGACAAATCCATGCACCTATAGGCACCTTTATCTTTGGCAAAGGAGGAAAAAATATACAGTGGAGAAGAGACCGTCTCTTCAATAAGTGGTGCTGGGAAAACTGGTCAACTACATGTAAAAGAATGAAATCAGAGCACTTCCTAAGTGTTACACAAAAGTAAACTCAAGATAGATTAAAGACCTAAATGTAAGACCAGAAACTATAGAACTCTTGGAGGAAAACATAGGCAGAACAGTCTTTGACATAAACCACAGCAAGATCCTCTATGACACACCTCTTAAAGTAATGGAAATAAAAACAAAAATAAATAGTTCAGTTCAGTCGCTCAACCATGTCCGACTCTTTGCAACCCCATGAACCGCAGCACGCCAGGCCTCCCTGTCCATCACAAACTCCCAGAGTCCACCCAAACCCATGTCCATCGAGTCAGTGATGCCATCCAACCATCTCATCCTCTGTCATCCCCTTCTCCTCCTGCCCTCAATCTTTCCCAGCAAAAGGGTCTTTTCAAATGAGTCAGCTCTTTGCATCAGGTGGCCAAAGTATTGGAGTTTCAGCTTCAACATCAGTCCTTCCAATGAACACCCAGGACTGATCTCCTTTAGGATGGACTGCTTGGATCTCCTTGCAGTCCAAGGGACTCTCAAGAGTCTTCTCCAACACCACAGTTCAAAAGCATCAATTCTTCGGTGCTCAGCTTTCTTTATCGTCCAACTCTGACATCCATACCTGACCACTGGAAAAAACATAGCCTTGACTAGATGGACCTTTGTTGATAAAGTAATGTCTCTGCTTTTTAATATGCTGTCTAGGTTGGTCATAAGTTTCCTTCCAAGGAGTAAGGTCGTTTAATTTCATGGCTGCAGTCACCATCTGCAGTGATTTTGGAGCCCAGAAAAATAAAGTAATGCAAATAAAAACAAAAATAAATAAATAGCACCTAATTAAACTTAAAAGCCTTTTCACTATGAAGGAAACTATAAGCAAGGTGAAAAGACAACTCTCAGAATGGGAGAAAATAATAGCAAATGAAACAACTAATAGCAAATGAAACAACTGCCAAAGAACTAATTTCCAAAATATACAAGCAGCTAAGATGCTCAATACCAGAAAAACAAACGACCCAATCAAAAAGTGGACAGAAGATCTAAACAAATATTTCTTCAAAGAAGACATACACGTGAAAATATGATCAACACATGAAACATTACTCATCAGTAGAGAAATGCAAATCAAAACTAAAATGAGATATCATCTCACACGAGTCAGAATAGCCATCATCAAAAAAGCTACCAAAAAAAAAAGCTGGAAAGGGTGTAGAGCAAAAGGAACCCTCTTGGATGTTGGTGGAAATGCAAATTGATACAGTCACTATGGCGAACAGTATGGAGATTCCTTTAAAAACTAGGAATAAAACTACTACATGGTCCAGAAATTCCAATACTGGGCATATACCCTGGGGGAGCCATAACTGAAGATGACACATGCACCTCAGTGTCCATCACAGCACTATTTACAACAGCTAGGACATGGAAGCAACCTAGATATCCAAAACCAGATGAATGGATAAAGAAGTTGTGGTACATATACACAATGGAATATTACTCAATATAATAAGGAATGCATTTGAGGCAGTGCTAATGAGGTGGATGAACCTAGAGCCTATTATACAAAGTGAAGTAAGTCAGGAGGAGAAAGAAAAATATCTTATATTAACAGATACATGTGGAATCTAGAAAGATGTTACTGATGTACCTATCTATAGGACATCAGTGGAGATTCAGATATAAATAACAGACTTTTAAACATAGTGGGGAAGTTGAATATTGGACAAATTTAGAGTGTAGCATTGAAACATATACATTACCATCAGTTCAGTTCAGTCGCTCAGTTGTGTCTGACTCTTTGCGACCTCATGGACTGCAGCATGCCAGGCCTCCCTGTCCATCACCAACTCCCGGAGTCTACCCAAACTCATGTCCATTGAGTCGGTGATGCCATCCAAACATCTCACCCTCTGTC